>NW_027187460.1:54692826-54698080 GCF_028583685.1 Petaurus breviceps papuanus | reverse complement strand
GAGAGAGAGAGAGAGAGAGAGAGAGAGAGAGAGAGAGAGAGAGAGAGAGAGAGAGAGAGAGAAAGAGAGATGGGTTTTTTAAAGAGTTTTAAATATAAAAATGAATTACATATAATTCAGACAAGTAGTCTGAATGATCCTTTGCCTCAAAGTTCACATTTTATATAACATTTTGTATCATGCCGTTGTGAAAAGGTCACTGGATTTGGACTCAGGAGCCTGGGGTTTGAATTCTGACTCTGCCACTTTATTGATATGTGATCCTGGGCAAATGACTTCACTGAGGTTCACCTCAGTTTTCTTATATAAAAATATAGATGATAATTATTATACTCTACACCTCATAGAGTCATAAGAAAAAGGTCCTTATGTTAGGCCTATTATAATGATCAGTTTTATATGATACCTGCCTTCTAAGGAACCCAGGAAGTTTCTAAGATATCTGAACACATTTCAACTCAGGGGTGTAAAAAGGAGTACAGCACATATATTAGTGTCCATTTTAAACATGATCCCTAAGGGAAGTGACTCACTAAGGGCATACTCCACCAGTGATCATTGAGGTTGTTATAACTGAGTATAATGACATCCCAGATAGTAGCCCACCTAGAGGAATTTTCATAATGAATAATTTCATAGCCATCTCTAAAACCTTAGGGAACAGCTGCTTCATAATCCAGGAGGTTCAAATCAAATAAATGAAAACTTAGGTGTTAATTACCTTTTGAGAGGGAGTTCATTAAAACTGAAGTCCCATCAATTACCAAAACAAGTCCATAAAGCTTTCCTTCCCTAAATTTTTTTGCTTGACAAGTTAATTTTCTCCCTGACATTCTCACCATAACCCTTTATTTCCTTTCTAGTCTATAATTAGTCTGTAATTGTACTTACTCACATTGCTTAAAACTTTAGCTGACTTTGTGCTCTAGGTTGGCCACTGGCAATTTTTTTTCCAGTCAATTTAATTTCAGTAGTGATGTCTAAGGGCATGTCTTATCAAGGTACAGCAATAATAGCTCTCATTTATATAGCAATTTAAAGTTTTTAAATTTCACAAAAAGGTCTCATTTGAACTTCACAGCAACCCTGTGAAGAAACTACTTCAGGTATAATTACCACAATTTTA
This sequence comes from Petaurus breviceps papuanus, assembly GCF_028583685.1. Classification (NCBI taxonomy): domain Eukaryota; kingdom Metazoa; phylum Chordata; class Mammalia; order Diprotodontia; family Petauridae; genus Petaurus; species Petaurus breviceps. The sequence goes on along the minus strand of NW_027187460.1, from coordinate 54,696,954 downwards.
CAGATGAGGAAACTGATACTCAGAGAATTTAAGCAGAGATCACCAGTGGTCACATAGCTAGCTAAAGCCTAAGCCATACTTGACTCTAATTCACTAAGACAATATTTGAATCCAAGACTCTGACTTCAAATCCAGCATTCTTTCCACTGAACCAAGGTGCTTCAGTTTCTTCATCTATAAAATGAGGAGCTTGGATAGGAAGGAAAATGAAAAGCTTAGAAGGGAAAGAAAAAATGGAATAGAAGAAGGGGAAGAGGTGCTCAAATTAAGAGAGAGGAGAAAAAATTGCATTGGGGTTGAATTATTTTCTGTTTCAATTGTTGTTATCTTTGTCATAACAACAATTAACAAAGTACATTAAAATAAATCCAATTTCTTCCCTCAGGATGATGGGTTTCTGTGCCTATGCTAATATTCATCCAACTTAAAATAGTAATAGAATTGACAGGGTATGGGCCTAAGCTGAGACCTTTGCCCCTTACTCCAAAAAAAAATTGGGTCCCATTTGTCCACAGGCCCTGGAAAAACCCCACCTTGAATTCTCCTTGAATTTTCCCACTTAATGAAGTCTCTTGCATTTGCCTGAGGCTATAGTCTTTCATTATAACCTAAGGAGGGAGGGCACCCCTAACCCCCTACTCTCCATTTCCCACTCTTGACCCAATCTAGACCCCATTTTCCTTGTCCAGGTGCTGACCTCCAGTCACCTCAGCCTACTGACCACTCCCATCAATATCCTCCCTAGACCCCTCTTCCAGTCACCCCAGACTACTTGACCACACATAGATCCCTCCCACAGTCTTTCTGTATATAAAAACCTTGTTTCTAGGGCTGCTAGGTGGTGCAGTGAGTAAGAGCACCAGCTGGGAGTTGGGAGGACCCTGGATCAGTTCTGACCTTAGATACTTAACACCCACACAAAAAAACTGGCCTGCAACCTTGGGCGAGTTACTTAATCCCAATTGCTTTAAAACAAAACAAAACAAAAATACCTTGTTTCCATTAAAGTGCTCAGATTCAATCTGGCCCACTTGCATTAGCAATACAAATGTTCAGTTTCCTTAAGAGTCTGGTGAATATAGCAGATCTTTAATAAACCTTGGTTTTCTTTGACTGAAGGAAGACCTGGGTCAAATTCAATCAGGCAGGACCTGTGTCACTATTTTTTTTTAAAGCAATTGGGGTTAAGTAACTTGCTCAAGGTTACACGGCCAGTTATTTCTGGGTGTGGTGCTGAGTATCTGAGCCCGGAGTTGATCCAGGTCATCCCGACACTGGAGCCAGTGCTCTTACTCACTGAGCCACTTGGCCGCCCTAAGCAATTGGGGTTAAGTAACTTGCTCAAGGTTACACGGCCAGGTGTTTCTGGGTGGGTGCTAAGCGTCTGAGCCTGGAATTCGATCTCCAGGTCTTCTCAACACTGGAGCCGGTGCTCTTACTCGCTGTGCTACCTGGCTGCCCCATACCTGTGTCACTATTTCAGGTTCCCAGTACCCCTAAACTTCAACAGAATGTCTAAGGGAAAATGTCATATTCAAATTTCATGACTCTTTTATGCTTGTCAAAAGCCAAAGTTGTTGATACTACGATCCCATGTGTGATAATATATTTTAAAATAATATTTTCAGCAAGGTGCTCAAGGTGTTTAGAACATCAAAAGTGAATCTATTTCTACTTTTTACATAAATAACAATAATCTTTATGAAGTCTACTTGTGATTTCCATACAAAAAGTCTTTTCAATAAAACACCATCTTTCCCTCTCCCTGCTTCCTCTCCCCCCTCCTACTCCAGTGTAGCATGTAACCCTATGATCACTGATTTAGAACAAAAAGGAACTTTGATAATGCTTTCATCCCCTATTTTCATTTTATAGATGAAGATCGGTAGGTGGGAATATGTCAAGAAAAGTCCACTGAGGTGAGTTTTTATTCACTCACCAATCAGGCAGCTCAACCCCAAGGTTAAGCCCCAAAGCTGAATGGATTAACATCTGATGGTTGGGGAAGGGAATGTTGATGCAGGGGAGGGAAGGAAGACATAATTTTCCTTGTCAGGAGGGAAGGAGAATTGCAGAAATGCATATGGCAAAATGCATGAAGATATGACCCTGTAATTCTGAAAGACCTACAGGACTTGATAGACTTGAGATATGTTAGCTACAGTATTCATGGAGCAGGAATAGCTGATAGCAATGGAATTTCTTCAGCAGAGTTTTCCACTGACAAGATGAGGACTGGCCTAGCCTGGTCATTTTGCTAGCAGAATGTTTGACAGCGCAGTAGCAGCAAGGTGAATGTAAAGTGCCTACTTAGCAGTATTGCAAAATTGCTTTATATTCTAAGAACTAGTAAATAGTAACCATTCCCATCATCTCCATGCAATTGTAATTACAGTCATAAATTAAGTTACTGAATCCTATTAATTATCAATCTATACTATGATTTTTTCTATACTTAGCATTTCTTTCTGTGTAGATATAAATTACCTATCCTGTCCCCAATTTACATCATATATCAAGTACTCATACTTGTTCTACTTCCCCTCCCTCCTTTTGGGAAACTCTAGACCCATGAGTCATAATAAAATTGTCCCTGAAGCAATCAGAGTGGTACATTTAATGACCCAATGAATGCAAGAAAAGAGAATCCCTTCTTGCCAAAGACATACTGCCCAGCACTGAACTAGGTCCTTCAATTAAAATAACTGCTGAATAACAAGCAAAAAGAGGCAAGTTTAGTAGCCCTTTATAAACTCAGTGGGTCAAGGCTAGTCTAGTATGTGGTCCAGACCTGGTAACATTAATTAGTTGATCATAGTCTAAGTACTCTGTACCATCTCATTTACTCCAATTTCAACTACCTGAAAACTGTCTATGCTTTGTCCTTTCCAGGGCCAATAGTGTTGTTATTGCAAGAAAAAAACAGAAGCAAAAATAAACATTGGGTAGCCCAGTCTTATCACTATGGTTTGTTATTGCATCAGAGTTCTTATACTCTCTTTGATTTTATTCTTGATCCTGACATAACTTTGTTGTTGCTGGTTCAGGAGGAAAAGAACATTTATTCTCATATTGAAAGAAATCAGAAAAAAGAGACACATAGAGGCCAAATGCAAACTGAGAAGAAAAGAAAGGGGAGAGGGAGATAATAAAAGAGGGCCAGACTATACCCACCAGATACTATTTATTGGCTCAAGTAACTGATTGTCCTTATCAAAAGATTAATTTCAGTGGGCTTAGCCCTGGAGATGGTATATGTTAAGCATAGACTATGCATGAGAATGAGCAGACACAGGCACAAAAGGCTCAGGTCACAGGATCAGACCTTGAAGTGGGAGTAGAGCTGACTGGGCCAAAGTCCCCACCCATCCTATATCGCCCAACAAAAAAACCAATCTTCAGTGTTTCTAATCCCAAACACAAAAGTTAAAGTATTTCATCTCCAGAAGCCCAAGATATTTTTTTAAATCTTTTTGTTATTCATCACCACCCTCAGCTCATCCTGGGCTTTAGCTTTCTGAGAATTATTCTGGTCTTTTAAATTCATTCTTTCTGACCTATCCTCACTTCTACCTTCCAAAGATAATAAAGAGAGTAGCTATAATACAAGAAAAGCTGTTGAAGCACTCAGAAGCTCATAGGAGGAAAAATCCAAGAAAGAACTCAGTAGTAAAACTGATGGCCTCAAATGTACACAGATTCACAAAGTTTAGGCAGTAATCAAGAAAAATGATCTTGAGGTCATCATAGATGTTCCTGAGCCTTGGTAGGAAAAGACCAATAAGTAGACTGGGGCTTTGGATGTATATGCCTTATTCAAAAGTAACAAGATCTGCAAAGGAGTGAGGAGTGGTAGCACTTTATGTTAAGAAGGCTTATGCTCATTTGAATAAATACAAAAACAAGAGAAGGGAAGTGTGGTCAGGAACATTTGGGTGAAAATCAATGGAGAGATTGGGCAGCTAGGTGGCGCAGTGAATAAAAGCCCTGGCCCCAGGGTCGTGAGGACCTGAGTTCAGTTCCGGCCTCAGATACTTAACACAAAAAAAACTAGCCGTATAACCTTGGGAGAGTTACTTAACCCCAATTGCCCTCCAAAAGGCAAAAAAAAAAAAAAAGAAAAAAAAA
>NW_027187460.1:54687401-54692726 GCF_028583685.1 Petaurus breviceps papuanus | reverse complement strand
AAAAAGAAAAAAAAATCAGTGAAGAGAGAAATAGACGTGATTGTGTCACTGGACAATAAGGGGAAATAAATGAGGTGTTCAGGAAACAAATCTGTTTGTACCTAACAGAAAGGCATGTTATATTAGCGATTAGGGACTTAAATTATCCTGACATCTGCAAGAACTCTCTCTCTCCTAAAATAGAACACCTACAAACTTTTTTATTTATCTTAATGATTTCATCTTTCTCAAATTGGAACAACCAACCATGAAAAATTGTATACTGGATCTGGTTCTTGTTAAGACAGAGGAACTGGGTTCTGGGGGTGGGGACAAATTATAAGCCCCTTGGGGGAGAAATGATTATGCCCTTCTATAGTTTGTGATTAAGAAGAAATCTGGATCCTAGTCTGACATGGCTTCATTAGAGCAGCTTTCAGAAGATTCAAATAATGATAGGTAGGATACTGTGAGCTAAAATTATCAAGGGGAAATCAGCTGACCAGGGCTGGGAAAGGCTAGATAATGAAATTATTAAGACACAAAGGGAAACAATTCTGATGAAGAAGAAAAAAAATGGAAGTTACCTGAAGAGGCTGATTTAGATTCACTGATCAATTTATATTAAATTTTAAAAGATATGTAGAGAAGATAGAAGCATGGGAAGATAACAGAGAATGAATACAAAGTGCATCATGATTCTGAAAAAAAAATGTCAGTAGTGTTAAAGCTTCTTATGAACTGAAGGTAGGAAATAACACTAAGGACAACAAAAAGAATAAGATTGATGTCATTGAGCTACATTGGGAAGGGGCAGTAAATGAGGATAAAGAAAGGGGATAGGACAACTGCTTCAGGTAGGTGGAAACATAAGCTAACAACAGAAAAGACCGTGCTCTTCATAGCTAATTTTCTTCCTCTTTTCTCTATCAATGAGAACGACTTTCCAATGAGAAAGAAAAACACAACAAAAATAGTTAATAAGAAGTTGAAACCCAAGAGAAGTAATAAGCTAGTAAGAAAGCATTTAGCTGGCATTGATGAGGTCAAGTCACCTAGCCCAGAAGAATTACATGTTCAGGTACTGAAAGAATTGGCACATATGATTGATAAGCCTCTATTGGGAATATTTTAAAGATTGTGGGGAAGGGGAAGTGTTCAGAACTGGAAAGGTGAAAATGTGAACAAAATTTTCAAAAAAGGGAAAAGAATAAGTTCATTAAACTATAGGCCAGCAAGCTTCACTTACTACAAAAATGCTAAAGTATATTATCAAAAAATTGGTTAATGAAAATCTAAAAAAGGAAAAAGCAACATGACCATTGAAGACAGGTTATAAAACTAGGAAAATATTTTGCCGCAAATATATTTGAATAAATATCTGATATTCAAGTAACATAAGGAATTGCTATATAGTCTATAAGAATAAGACACATTACCCAAAATGTAAATATTTAAAGGATATGAACCAGTAGTTTTCATATGAAGAAATGCAAGCTGTCAATAATCACATGAATGAATACTCCAAATTACAAGAGAAACACAATCAAAACATTAAGGTTCAACCTCAGCACCATTATCCTGACAAAGAAGACAAAAGATGAAACTGCCTGTTAGAGTGGTTGTGGTAGAGCAGGAGCACTAATGCATTGTGGGTAGAGTTGTAAATTGGCCCAAGTATTACAGAAAGCCTTTTGGAACTGTACTCCCAAAAGTCACTAAACTTTTACAAAGCCACACACGAGCAGTTTTCCAGAGGAATGCTGCTGTGAGCGGCTTTCAAAATTCTGATTACATAGTATAGTGAACACTCTATTCAATAACAAATCACAGCAAAACATTCACAGAAAAGCAAGGTACAGCATTTGGAATGTTGCAACTCATCACAGAAAATCAAAATATAGTATTCACAACAACTTATCAGTAAAATGACCACATGGTTTTTACCAAAGTGGTCACATAGTTTCCAACAAAGTAAAATCATTTAGTCAATCACTTCGTAACTCAATCATTCAATCATAAAGTACAAAAGGTCAAAGTCCTCCACCCATGGAGCACACTAAGTTACAAATCTGTCACTATTCAGTTATCAGTCACTATTCAATCATCAGTCACTACTCAGTCATCATTCACTACTCAGTACCCTCTTAAAGGGTAATGGAAAATTCACAGGCCATCCACCCCTCAGTCACAAGTAAATCACAATTTCATCACTTCTCAGTACCCATGGAGAGGTCTTTTCATCTTGACTCAAGGCAGGCTTTCAGCTTCCATGGTTCCTCTTCCATGGTCCCAGCTTCCTCCCAAATCTAACCAATTGCCACCTGAGTTCAAAGGCAGGCAGCTCCTTGTCCAGCTCTCCATGCAGTTCCTGCTCCATGTTGGAGCTCACAGTGTCCAGTCCATCTCAAATCCTTCACAGTCTCTGTTCCTAGGAAGACAAGGCTTAACAGAGCCACAAAAACATTTGTACAGAATACACAGTCATGCTTCCTACAGTCTTCAGCAGCTCCAGCTGGCCCTTGGAAATCCTCAGCAGCCTCAGCAGTGATGGTTGGCCCTCAGAAGTCTTCAGCAGCTTCCTTCTCAAAATCAAAATCACTTTCTCCCATTCTCAAAATTAAAATTACTTTCTCCACAGAAGTTCCAGTCCAGCAGCAGCAGCCCTGCCTTCAGGTTCTCATCCCACAAAGTTCTGATTGTCCAGCTTGTGCTCTTCCTTAAATATGGTATTGCTCCTTCCTGTTATGTCAGCAACAGGGGTTCATGCCTTCTTTTTCTTTAACAGAGGCTAAATTTGAAACTAGGTACTAAGTACCTCTTAGCTTTCCAATACAAAGGGATCATCAAATTTCATTAGCATTACAACTTTGACCCATCAATAACACCACTAAGCATATATCCCAAAGAGGTAAAATACAAGGGAAAAGATTGATAGTATGAAAGCATGTATAGCAGCTCTTTTCCTTGTAGTTACAGACCACACTAGTGATTTCACTGTTATAGGCAGTAAGTCAACAAGCATTTATTAAGCATTTACCATGTGCCAGGCATTGTTTTATAAGATAGATATTTGAGGAAGGAATCTACAGATGTCACTCCATCAGCCTCTGAGATCCTTGTTGGATACCTCCTTCTTCTCTCTTCTTTCTGAGATTCTCCAAAAACTTGAGCAAAGGGAGAAGGTGGGACCTTGAACTCTAATCCTGATATCTTCTTAATCTCCTCTGCTCCCAAACTAGGAAAAAATTCAACTCCCAGGGTCCTTGTAGCTGGAAGACTTTTACATACCTAAATACATAATAATACATACCTAATACATAATAAAATACATAAAAATAGTACTTTTACATACCTAAATACATACATAAATATATATATATTTAGTCCTGGCTCAATAAGTATGGAATTATCAGTCCTTCCAGGTCCTCAGTCAACAAGAAGACTCACTCTGTCATGGATTGGTACTAGATCTTTAATCACTCATGAATGGAAATAGGTTCACCACGCTTTCACATATAGTTGGGCCAGAGGAAAAAAAAGAGAAAAATGTAGGCATCCATTTCACCCCCACTCCCCACCTCCACCATTGGTTAGTCTCAAATTATACTATTCTCTGTGATTACATTGACTGGGATAGAGGGACTCTTATTCTTGACCATCAGTGAGATAAGACTGGAGATGGTGATTTAAAACGAGCATCCAGAGAAAGAACTAGAAAGAACTAAATTTATATCCAAAATACCTGATCTTTTTCGTTCTCTTATTTGATTTTATGTCCTCTTTACCATTTTTCATTCCAGCTGGTACAATCCATCCTTATAACCTGACCATTGTATAATGTGAAAGTATTTACAGATCCTATACTTGATTATAAGACGCCATGGGGGGGAGTGGAGGGAGGGGGACAAAATGTGAAATTCAAGGAATTGTGGAATTGAATCCTGTAAACTAAAAGGAAACAAACAAATTAATAAATTAAAAGTTGAATTGAAAAAAAAAAGAACCATATTATTATTTATTTTACAGCAAACTTTTCATCAAGAAATATTTATATGACTGCTCACAGGTGCCGCCTACACAGACTTATGAAAATAAAAGCTTTTCCAAAATCTCCTTGAGATTTTCAAGATTCAAATATTAGACCTGGTAAGAATAGCATAGACAAAAACTTTGCTTTTGAAGGAAGCAGCTGAACAGTTGGGTCTGACATCTGTCCCGCCTTCTTGTAATGATGTATCAGCCTCTCACCTTTGTTCTATATGCCAATGTCATTTCTAGGGTAGGTATTTCAGGAAGTGGAGGCCAATGCAGTTGTCAGCCTGTGCCAGATTGGAGGTAGGCAGGCAGGTAAACACAGTTTCAGTGAAAGACGTCATAGAAATATTGAGGTCCTACATTTCAGATACCCAAGAGGTTTGTAAATAATTTCCCTATTTTTTTCTCCATAAAACAGAAATTTGGGACCTGGCAGGGAAGCAAACAAAAAGGATTTATAATAATTCATAAGATGTGTCACCCTTTGAAAATGAAAATAATTCTTCATTGAGGGTTAAGTTATCTCCTCCCATAGCTTGTGATATCATGATTGGCAGCTAATATATCCTAGTTCCTTGAAGGAAAGAAGGTAGTAGAATAGCTCACTTATAGCCTACCTAGCTCTGCTCAGAGGAGCTCATCTTCAGAGAAGTCACATGATTTAGTGTACAGTTTTCCATTGTCAAATGGAATAAGAGTTTCGTTCCTCCTCTGTCCATCAGTATCTGTAGCATTTACCTCATAGTGTTAAAGTGAGGACCAAAAGGGGAGAATAGGTGGTGCAGTGAATAGATCACTGGCCCTGGTGTCAGGAGTTCCTGAGTTCAAATCTGACCTCAGAAACAACATAAAACTAATGTGTGACCTTGGGCAAGTCACTTAACCCCAATTGCCCTACCTTCCTCCCTCCAATAAGCAAAAAAAACAGTGATGATCAAAAGATCAAATGAGGTAATATAGAAAAAGTATTCTAAACTGTCAAGTTCTAAATATTAAGTGCTAGTACTACTGCATTAGATTCAATACTCCAGTCTCCAATTAGACATATAAACTGAATTAAGGAGACAGCTTAAGGTTTAGACCTCCCTCAGATTTATAAATCACTTTTTTTATCTGGCAAAGTTTGCAATACAAATGGATGGTACTCCTTTGGAGGAATATATCTCAGGTATGCCTGTGGGTCCCAGCAGGAGAGCACAATGCTGGAAACATTCAACCTGGCCTTGTCATGAAGTAGTGTTGAAGATTTCTGGAATTTGGTTCTCTCTCTCTCTCTCTCTCTCTCTCTCTCTCTCTCTCTCTCTTTCT
>NW_027187460.1:54643188-54687301 GCF_028583685.1 Petaurus breviceps papuanus | reverse complement strand
TCTCTCTCTCTCTCTCTCTCTCTCTCTCTCTCTCTCTCTTTCTCTTTCTCTCTCTCTCTTTCTCTCTCTCTCTCTCTCTCTGTATATATATATACACATGTATCTATATGTGTGTATACACATATATGTATGTGGATATCGATATCGATATGGATATGAATTATTCTTAAGGATTTAGTCTTCATTATATAGGAATCATTTTTGACAGATTGACAGGTATGTACTGAGATAATTCCTTTAATATCTTTATGCTTATAACTCAATAAATACCTCTTGAACAAAATTTTTTTAGATTTTGGGAGGATGGTCAAATTTGCCAGTTACACTGTGGCAATAGTCTAAAAATATCAAAGGAGTACTGGACTCATCAGCTTTGGGACTGCAGCAAACTTAACTGCTGAGAATTGAGGAAGAAGGGATCAGTCTCTTTGAGTCAGCTGTTTAATAAGTCATTTAACTAGCTAGATACTGTGCTTCATACTAGAGATAAAAAGCCAAAAGTACCAGTTCTGGAGTTACATTCAATAGAAGGAAAAACATATACATATATAAATGGATACAAAAATAGATACAAGAGAATGACAAAGGGCATTGGCATTTGGGGGATCAAGGAGAGTCCCATTCCATATAGTGGTGGTGTTTGATCTGAGTTTGAAGGAGACTCGGGATTCTAAACCATCAATGAGCTCCCTAAGAAAAAATTCCCAGGACAAGATGGATTCACAAGTGAATTCTACCAAATATTTTAAGAACAATTCATTCAGATAGTACATAAACTATTTGAAAAAAAATGTGCAAAGAAAAAGTCCTTCTAAATTCCTTTAATAATACAAACATGGTACTGATATGAAAACCTTTCTGGTTTCATATCAGTTTTCATATCTCTGAGCAAAAACAGAGAAAGAAAACGATAGACCAAATTTCCTAATAGATATTGATTCAATTTTAAAAAAAAAATTAAATGCTAGCAAGGAGATTGCTAGTAGGGAGCCTCAACTTGCCTCTTTCAGAATTACATAAATATAACCAAAAATAAGAAAGAAGTTTGGAAAATGGATAGAATTTTAGAAAACTTATATATGACAACCCTGTGGAGAAAACTGAATGGGAATAGAAAGGAATATACTTTCTCAGTTGTACATGGCACCTTAACAAAAATCATGTATTAGGGCATAAAAAATTCACAAACAGATGCAGAAAAGCAAAAATATTAAATGCATCTTTTTCAGATCATAATGCAATAAAAACTACATTCAATAAAAGGGCATGGAAATATGGATTAAAATTATTGAAAACAATAATCTAATCCTAAAGAATGAATGGGTCAAAGAACAAATCATAGAATAAGTAATAATTTCAGTAGAGAATGATAACAATGAGAAAACATGAAAAAAAATATGGGATGCATCCAAAGCAGTAATTGTGAGAAACTTTATAAATCTAAATACTCACATTGGGGTGGCTAGATAGCACAGTGAGTAGAGCACTGACCCTGGAGTCAGGAGGACCTGAGTTCAAATCTGGCCTCAGACACTTAACACAAAACTAGCCATGTGACCTTGGGCAAGTCACTTAACCCCAATTGCCCTACCTTCCTCCCTCCAAAAAAGAAAAAAAATACCCACATCATTAAAATAGAGAAGGAGCAGGTCAATGAATTGGGAATGCAAGTAAAAAAATTAAAAAAAAAATAAAATTCCTTAATTAAACACCAAAAGAAGTCCTGAAAAGACAAAGGAGAGATTAATAAAATTGAAAGTAAGAAAGCTATTGAACTAATTAAAAATATAGCTGGTTTTATGAAAACAAAAACTGGAAAATAGATAAAACATTGGTTAATTTGATTTTTAAAAAAGAAAGAAGAAAACCAAATTACCAATATGAAAAATGAAAAGGGTGAATTCACCACCAATGAACATGAAATTAAAGCAAATATCAGAAGCTATTTTGCTTAATTATATGCCAATAAATCTGACAATCTAAGTGAAATGGATGAAAAAAATAGAAATTGCCCAGATTAACAGAAGAGGAAATAGAATACTTAACCCTATCTTATAAAAATTTGAACAAAGAATCTAGGGATTTTAACTGGCACTGAGAAAAAGGGAATACCTTCCAGGCATGGAAGAGAACCTATATAAAGGAACAGAGAGAGAATTTTTTTTTCATATAAATACACCAAGGAAAAACTATACTATTGAATTATCTGTAAAATTTGAAGCAAGAGTCTTAACTATCAGCAAGTGACCCTGCAATGTCTGAAGCCCAAAAAGCAAGAAGACCTCTTATGGTGCATACCAGCAACATTTTTGAGAGTGGGGATCTTGACAAACTTCATTTTTGGTCAGATTCAATGAAAGCTTCTTGATACTTCAGATTCAGAGTCAGCATGGCATAGTGGATATGTGACTAGCTTTGGAGTCATGAAGGACTCAGTTCAAATCCAGTGTCACACACATACAAGTTGTGTAACCATGGACACTCACCTTCTCAGTGGTAATGTAACTCTCTAAGACTAAAAGTTACAGATCATGTGCCATCTGCATCAGTGAAGTTTCCATCCCAGAAATGTGGGTTCATGTCTAAGAAAGAAAAATAAAGGAAGGGAGGGAGGAAGAAAGAAAGATTTAAAAGGAGGGAAAGAAGGAAGAAAAGGAGGGAGGAAAAGGAGGAAAGGGAGAAGGGAGGAAGGAAAGGAAGGAGGAAGGAAGGAAGGGAGGAAGGGAGGAAGGGAGGAAGGAAGACCTATAGAAGAAAAACATAAACCTATATTTTAGCAAGAAACACAAGATGCGCTTTTTTAGAATAAACATTTATTACTTCTGAGCAACCTTTAGCACATCTGACAGCTTCTTTAATAAATACCTGTTCTGTTGTCATATAAACAAACCTTGCCATGAAACTGATCCAAACAGTTTGAGAGCAACATTGAAATGCCATTTAATTTTAAACTCCCTTGGGACACATACATACCAGGTTCAGGAAAAATGTTTAAAGATTGAAACTTATTTACTTTTCTAACTCACTAGTAGATGGATTCTTTTCTCTTTGGTATGATTGTTCCTTCCCTGAATAGATTATACTCCTACACACCTTCTCAGCCTTTGGACTTTTTGTCAATATCTTTCTATATAGTTTCCACAAAGGATCCACCCAGTGAGCTAGGGATCTTCCTCTATTTATTTATTTATTTATGCTACTAGCACAAAGCTGAGATTCTCCATCTGCTGTCTCTCAGTCTTACTAGAGGACAGACTCACTTTTTTTTTTACAGCCTTCCATGTCCTAATGAAGCTATTTATAGCATTTCTTATCTGTAAGGCATTGATGTTAATATTACTATAGAATACTTATATGTACCTTATGCCTTTCAGTTGTCTTTGGGTCACATGTAATTTAGTATCACTAAGGTATCTTCATTTTCTTCTTGTCTAAGCTCCTGACTTCCTGGACTTTCCTTCATGATTCAGCAGCTTTCTCACCCTAAACATCCCCTTCCATGTTGGGTCCCTTATTCCATTGATGAGTTCCTTTTTGGCACCTTCATTTTGGGGTGATCCCAGAACAGCCATACTTCATTACCTTTCCTGCTATGTTTCTGATGCCCAAGAAGACTTCACCCCCATATCTCTTCTTGTCCTTTCTACCTCCCTCCACCCCTTGCCATTTTCCATCTCCTTTTCATATGTTGTCTTCCCCATTAGAATGTAAGCTCCTTTCTCCTTGAATTCATGTCCCCTGTGCTTAGCACGTTACCTCACACATAATAAATGCTTGATAAAGGTTATTGCCTGCCTACTGTTGTTTCAATATTTGCAACTATACAGCACAATGGTGTTTATTTGAAAAAAAAAGATGGGCTTTTATCATCTGGAACAACCTAGGATCATGGAAAGAACAATTTCCCAAATGTGATTCAGTCTGACCTTTTCCTCCTAATCATTATCCCTGTTTCTATTCTCTCCTCACTTGAGTCCATGTTCTATACTATTGCCAAAGAAATTTTCCTTAAGAACAGATATTGCCATGCCACTCCCCTATTCAGTAAACTTCAATGGCTTTCTGTTGCCTCTAGAACAAAATGTAAAAAAATAAAGAGGTATAGTTTTTTTTTTAGCTTGTAAAGTCTTTCACAACCTTGTCCCAACTTATCACTCTGGTTTTCTTACATCTTACTCCCCCTTCTGCATTCTTCATTCAGTGAAACTGGCCTTCCTTTCTTTTTCTTCATACACAATATACCATCTCTAGTCTCTGCACTAGCTATTCCCTATGCCTGGAAAAAACACCCTTCTTCACTGCTGGCTTAGAGAAAACATTTTTTCCTTCAAGACTCAGTTCAAGTACCATCTTCAACATAAAGCCTTTATGGTTCTCCTTCACAGCTAGTACTTTCCCTCTCAAAAATACCTTGGATTTAACTATGTTATAGATAGACAGAGAGAAAGGAGAAAGAATGAGGGAGATAGAAAGGGAGAGGGAGGGAGGGAAGGAGAGAGACAGAGACAGAGAGAGAGAGAGACAGAGAGAGAGAGAGAGGTGTGTGCATACATGTCCTTGATGCCTCCATTAGGATGTCAGCACCTTGAGAGTTCATTGCATTTTAATCCCTACCACCTAGCACAGTGTCTAGCACATATACAGGAGATACTAAATTCATATTTTATTGATTGATAAAAAGCTAACTTTAAGTTCAAGTCATCATTTATCTGCAACACCTACTCAAGATATATAGGCCACTAAACTAACTCAATGGGGATTTTGTTCAACTGCATGTTATAATCTAAGTATGTTCATTTCTTTTTTTTTAATTTTTTTTACTTTGTTTAATTTTAGTTTACAGGGTTCAATTCCACAATTCCTTGAGTTTCACATTTTGTCCCTCTCCCTCCCCTCCCCCCTATGGCTGCATACAGTCAAATATAGAATCTGTAAATACTTTCACATTATACATTAGTCAGGTTATAAAGACGGATTGTATCAGATGGAATGAAAAATGGTAAAGAGGACATAAAACCAAACAAGAAAAGGAAAAAGATAAGGTATTTTGCTTCCATCTGAATATAAACTCAGGTCTTTCTAGTTCTTTCTCTGGATGCACACATTTCTCTCCATCATGAGTCTTTTGGGATTGACTTATATCACTGCATTGCTGAGAAGAATCCAGTCTATATGTTGTGTCTGTAATTGTGTACAAATTTCTCCTGGTTCTACTCTTCTCACTCAGCATCAGTTCATATAAGCCTCTCCAGGTAAATATGAAGTCCATCTGCTCCTCATTTCTTATAGCACAATAGTATTCCATAACATGCATGTACCACAACTTGTTCAGCCATTCCCCAATTGATGGGCACCCCTTTAATTTCCAATTCTTTGCCGCCACAAAAAGAGCTGCTATGAATATTTTTGTACATATGGGTCTTCCTCCCACTTCTATGATCTCTTTGGGATATAACCCTAGGAGTGGTATTGCTGGGTCAAAGGGTATGAAATTATTTATAGCCCTTTGGGCATAATTCCAGATTGCTCTCCAGAAAGTCTGGATCAGTTCACACCTCCACCAGCAATGCATTAGTGTTCCAATTTGCCCACATCCTCTCCAGCATTTGTCATTTTCCTGTTTTGTCATCTTCCCAGTCTGACTGGTGATATGTGGTACCTCAGAGTTGTTTTGATTTGCATTTCCCTAATCAATAATGATTTAGAGCATTTCTTCATGTGCTTATAGATATCTTTAATTTCTTTCTCTAAAAATTGCCTGTTCATATCCTTTGGCCATTTGTCAATTGGGGAATGACTTGTATTCTTATAAATTTGACTCAATTCTCTGTATATTTTAGAAATTAGTCTTTTGTCAGAGACATAGGTTATAAAGATTCGTTCATAATTTGCCACCTCCCTCTTAATCTTGGTTACATTGGCTTTGTTTGTACAGAAGCTTTTCGATTTCATGTAGTCAAAATTATCCATTTTATGTTTTATAATGTTCTCTAATTCTTATTTAGTCATAAAGTCTTTCCCTATCCACAAATATGACAGGTAAACTATTCCTTGTTTTCTGAGACTGCTTACAGTATCAACCTTTATACCTAGATCATGCACCCATTTAGACTTGATTTTGGTATATGGTGTAAGATATGTAATCTATGCCCAGTTGCTGCCATACTATATTCCAGTTTTCCCAGCAGTTTTTGTCAAATAGTGACTTCTTATCCCAAAAACTAAGGTCTTGGGGTTTATCAAACAATAGATTACTATAGTCATTGACTTGTGAATCTCATGTGCCTAATCTATTCCATTGATGCACTCCTCTATTCCTCAGCGAGTACCAGGTAGTTTGGATGACTGCTACTTTATAATACAGATTGAAATCTGGGATAGCTAGTCTACCTTCCCTAGCATTTCTTTTCATTAATTCCCTTGATATTCTGGACCATTTACTCTTCCAAATGAATTTGTTACTATTTTTCCCTAGCTCTATAATGTAGTTTTTTGGTAAATTAATTGGTATGGCACTAAATATATAATTTAATTTAGGTAAAATTGTCATTTTTATTATATTAGCTCGACCCAGCCATGAGCAATTGATATTTTTCCAATTAGTTAGATCTGACTTTATTTGTTTGAAAAATGTTTTGTAGTTTTCGTCATATAGGTCCTGGGTTTGTTTTGGCAGGTAGATTCCCAAATATTTTATAAAGTCTACAGTAATTTTGAATGGGATTTCTCTTTCTATCTCTTGCTGTTGAATTTCATTGGAAATATATAGGAATGCCAAGGATTTATGTGGATTTATTTTATATCCTGCAACTTTGCCAAGTTTATTGTCTCAAGTCGTTTTTTACTTGATTCTCTAGGATTCTCTAAGTATATCATCATATTGTCTGCAAACAGTGAGAGCTTGGTTTATTCTTTGCCTAATTTGATTCGTTTGATTTCTTTTTCTTCTGTAATTGCTACTGCTAACATTTCTAGTACCAAACTGAATAAGAGGGGTGATAGTGGACACCCTTGTTTCACCCCTGATCTTATGGGAAATGCTTCTAGCTTCTCCCCATTACATATAATACTTGCTGATGGCTTTAAATAGATACTACCTATTATTTTAAGGAAAGCTCCATTTATTCCTATACTTTCTAATGTTTTTAATAGGAATGGATGTTGTATTTTGTCAAAAGCCTTTTCTGCATCTATTGAGATGATCATGTGGTTTCTGCTAGTTTTATTGTTGATATGATCAATTATACTGATGGTTTTCCTAATATTAAAACATCCTTGCATTCCTGGAATAAATCTTACCTGATCAAAGTGTATTATTCTTGAGATAAGTTTCTGTAGTCTTTTTGATAGTATTTTATTTAGAATTTTTGCATCTATATTCATGAGGGAGATTGGTCTATAATTTTCTTTCTCTGTTTTATCTCATCCTGATTTAGGTATCAGTACCATATTTGTGTCATAAAAAGAATTTGGCAGGACTCTTTCTTTACTAATTTTCCCAAATAATTTGTAGAGTATTGGAATCAATTGTTCTTTAAATGTTTGATAGAATTCACTACTAAATCCATCTGGCCCTAGAGATTTTTTCCTAAGGAGTTGACTGATGGCTTGTTCAATTTCTTTTTCTGAGATGGGGTTATTTAAGTAATTTACTTCCTGTTCAGGTAATCTGGGCCACTTGTAATTTTGTAAATATTCATCCATTTCCCTAAGATTGTCAAATTTATGTGCATTCAGTTGGGAAAAATAATTCCCAATTATTGTTTTGATTTCTTCTTCATTGGAGGTAGATTCATGCTTTCCATTTTTGATACTCATAATTTGGTTGTCTTCTTTCTTTTTTTTATCATATTGACTAAGGGTCTATCAATTTTGTTGGTTTTTTCATAAAACCAGCTCTTAGTTTCATTTATCAATTCACTAGTTTTATTAATTTCAATTTTATTACTCTCTCCTTTGGTTTTCAATATTTCTAATTTAGTATTTTAATTGGGGATTTTGAATTTGTTCTTTTTCTAGGTTTTTCAATTGCATGCCCAATTCGTTGACTTTCCTTTTCTCTAATTTAGTCATGTGTGCACTCAAGGATATAAAACTTCCCCTAAGAACTGCCTTTAATGCATCCCACAAATTTTGGTATGTTGTCTCACTATTATCATTCTCTTGAATGAAATTACTGATTGTTTCTATAATTTCTTGTTTGACCCACTCATTCTTTAGAATTAAATTGTTTAATTTCCAGTTAGTTTTTAGTCTGTCTTTCCATGGCCCTTTATTGCATATAATTTTTATTGCGTCATGATTTGAGAAGGATGCATTGATATTTCTGCCTTACTGCATAGAATTGTGAGGTTTTTAATGCCCTAGAACATGGTCAATTTTTGAGTTTGTGCCATGAACCGCTGAGACAAAAGTATATTCCTTTTTATCCCCATTCAGTTTTCTCCAGAGATCTATCATACCTATCCTCTCTAAAATTCTGTTCACCTCCTTAACTTCTTTCTTGTTTATTTTTATGTTGGATTTATCAAGTTCAGAGAGGGGGAGATTAAGATCTCCAACTAGTATAGTTTTGCTATCTATTTCTTCCTCTAATTCCTTTACCTTCTCCTCTAGGAATTTGGATGCTATACCACTTGATGCATATATGTTAAGTAATGATATTGTTTCATTCTCGATGGTGCCTTTTAACAGGATATATTTTCCTTCCTTATCTCTTTTAATTAGGTCAGTTTTTGCTTTTCCTTTATCTGAGATAAAGATTGCTACCCCTGCTTTTTTTACTTTAGCTGAGGCATGATATATTTTACTCCAGCCTTTTACCTTTTTTATGGGAGAGTTCATTCCATTCACATTTACAGTTATAATTGTTATCTGTTTCTTTCCCTCCGTCCTATTCCCTCCCCTATCAATGCTCATATTTTTCCCCCTTTTATATTCCCCCCTTAATAGTTTTCCTTTTGACCACCACCTCCCTCAGTATTCCCTTATCAGCCCCCCTCCCTTTTCCTCCCCTTTTCCCTTACTTCTTCCCTCCCAATTAACTACCTCCCCCTTTCATAGCTTTCCCCCTTTCCCCCCTCTTTCACCCTCCTACTGCCTGTAGGATACTTTTATACTTAATGAAGTATGTTATTTCTTCTTCACACCAAGAGTGACAGGAACAAATCTCATGCAAAGCTGCTCTCCCTCCCCTCTTTCCCTCTAAAATGATACTTTTTGCGTTTCTTCTCCATAGAGTCCTATGCTTAACTGGTTGTTTTACTCTCCTTGCACCAGAACCAATAATGAAAAAGCTCATATGATTCTCATCTCCCTCCCTTCTTTTCCTCTGCTATACTATTTTCATGCCTCTTTGTGCAGCATAATTTACCCTTTTCCACTTCATTCATTCCTCTTCTTCCATTGCAGTCCCTTTGTAGCCCTTAATAAGATTTTTTAATCATCATTTTGTTTATTTTCTACTCATACCCTCTACTTGTCTATAGCCATTTTGCTCTTATCAAATAGCAGGGTGTGTGTGTGTGTGTGTGTGTGTGTGTGTGTGTGTGTGTGTGTGTGTGTGTGCGTGTATGTTTTCCTTGTTTAACTTTCTACGTCACTGTTGCATCTAGTAATTGGAGGTTGAATTTTCCATGGAGTTCTGGCTTTTTTATCAGGAAGGTCTGGAACTCTGTTATATCATTGAATGATATATTGAATGATCTCTTTGCCTGGAAGAATATGCTCAGTCTCACTGGGTATTTGATCCTTGGTTGTAACCTGAGCTCTTTTGCCTTCCAGAAAATTGTGTTCCACTGCCTCCAATCTTTCAGTGTAGAGGCTGCCAAATCCTGTGTGATCCTTACTGTGGACCCTAGATATTTGAATTGTTTCTTTCTGGCCACTTGAAGTATTTTCTTTTTTATCTGGTAGTTCTGGAGTTTGATCACAGTATTTCGAGGACTTTTCAGTTTGGGATCTCTTTCAGAAGGTGTCCGGGGGATTCTCTCAATTTCTATTTTACCCTCAGGTTCTAGTATCTCAGGGCAGTTTTCCTTAATGAGCTCTTGGAGAATGTTATCTAGGCTCATTTTTTCATCGTGATTTTCTGGTAGGCCTATTATTCTCAGATTATCTCTCTTGGATCTGTTTTCCAGGTCAGTTATTTTTGATTTGAGGTATGTTACCTCTTTTTCTAATTTTTCATTCTTGTTGTTTTTGTTTGACTAATTCTTGGTTCCTCATAGAGTTATTTGTTTCAATTTGATTGATTCTAGTTTTTACAAATAATTTTCCTTGGTTAATTTTTGGAGCTCCTTTTCCATATCATACACTTTTCTTTTTAGAGAGGTGTTTTCTTCATTAAATTGTTTTTCTAATTCTGCAATTTTGGTTTTGAGAGAATTATTCATGTTGTCTTCTATCTCTCTCATTCAGTTTTAAAAGTTCCTTTTGATATCATCTAGGAGAGCTTTCTGTGCTTGGGACCCATTCCCTGTTGATATTTCAGCTGTGGGTGTGGAGTCCACATTGTCTCCCTCTGAGTTTGGTTCCTCTCTCTGAGGATAGTAGGACTCCAGAGTCTTTGTAGTCTGCTTTCTACCCATTTTGAGGTAGGGCCCTAGCCATGCCCTTCCTCTAGGGATCCCAAGCCTTTACTGTAGAGGGTTTGGCCTGGGGCAATAGTTACTATGTTTTCAGGGTCAAAGGGGGTGGGTTGGAGCAGGTGAGGTTCACTCTGTCATCCTGGTCTTTGGAGGTCCTGATAGGGGCTCTTTTTTTTTTTAATCTCTGGGCTATGAATTGGTAGCCCCAGGAATATTTGCTGTCCGGGACAGGGGCCCCTGCATTTGGTTCTTACCTTGCTCTTTCCAATCCCAGCCCTTTGGTGATAGTCCTGGTAGTGGCCCTTGTGGTTGGTGGGACGACTTGTCCTCTGAGTTGATCAGGCATCTTCTGGGCCTGCCTCTGCATCTGCAGGCCATGCCTTCCAGGCCTGCCTCTAGCATGTTCATTTCTTATCCACTAACTTTCCAGTATGATCAATCAATTTCTCTTGAGTACATATTTACTATTGTAGGGCACAAGGAACCAGAATGATATCTTTCATAAATCTGGAAAACCTTATTATTGATAAGGAATCCTTCTGTTTGGACTTCATTACTGTCATGATATCCTTTGCAAACACCTTAGCTGATCACATCTCCCTCCCTTTTTCCTACCTTGCTTGATTTTTCTACTCATTGAATCAAGTTACCTCCATTGTTAGGTCTTTCATAGAACCTTAAATGATTTTAACAAATATTTATGAAATAACTTATTTGAGGAAATTCTTTGAGGCTACATCTTGTTTTACAAAATCAAATACTTTTTAAAAAATCAACAAACAATAAATATTACAGGATCTCATTTTGTCTGCACTTCTCAGGTCTATGCATCTCTTAATTGAGACAATATACACATAGAATCACAGCTTTTTTCTGAACATAATAGAATTTTAGATTTTTAACTAGAAAACAGAGTCTTACAGATTGTCTAGTGTAACTTCCCCCATTTTACAGATGAGGAAAATGAATCCAAGAAAGTTAAATGATTTTCTCAAGTTTGAGGATTCAAACCCAGGTTTATTGTACTGACATAAATACAGCTCTCTTACTATCAAAAATCATCTGTGAGCCCTTGTATGTTCCCTTCTCATATATCAGAATATAAAAGGTACCTAAAATATATGCTTAAGTCATTAACATAATGATTTTACAAAGATTAGAAAATAGTGTAAATTTGTTTTTCAATAGTAGATGATTTCTCTTTCACCTTTTCTTTGTAAAGATATCATCTAAGGTCTTTTCCATTCTTTTGAAATCAGCTTCTCTGGGATATATCTAGAAAACTGATCTCTACTTATCTTTAATTTTTTTTCACTTGTATCACATTTATTCTACTTTATTTAGTCAGGTTCTATAGTCTTTCCCCACTTTATCTTCCCTAGTATATGGATCACTTGCATATATTAGGAGGTGAGGTGAAATAAAAATGGATTAATATGTATATTAAAGAAACTCAAAAGTCTAGATCTCCAGAGAGATATGAGAATGTCTGTTCTATTTCATATCTATTTGTTGTTCATCTAGAAATGATTTTTGAAGTGTGTCTTACATTAAGCTCTCTGAAGTTTTGTTTCATCTTCAATTGTTACTTTGTTTTTTGTTGTTGTTGTTGTTGTGATGAAATACTGCTCACAATCTACCATATTCCATTCTATTGTTTTGCAAACCTTAAGTATAAATGTTAGTTCTTATGATTCCTTCTCTCTCCCTGGTCTCTTATATGCAAGCATACATTTCAGACAGAAGAAAGCTTAGAGATTATTTAATTAAATCTCATATTTTCTATGTCCATTTTATGGACATGAAAACTGAAACCTATGTAGGCAAAGGGAGTTAGTTTCACATGGGTAAATACCAAATCCTGCCTCTTATACCCCCCAAACATTTCTGCTAACTTTCCCCCTCTTTTCTATTCCTACTGTTACCTCTTAAATATGGGATTATATCATTATTTCTCTGTAATTGCTTCCTTAACAGATCTTTCTGACTTTTTTCTTATTCCTTTCCAATAAACTCTTCATACTGCTGCCAGAAGATACTTTCCTGTGTATGAATCTGTCCATATTACTCCTCTGAGGTCATGCTAAACCTGGGAGTAAGAAAGACCCAAATTCAAATCTCTCCTAAGATAAGTGCTAACACTAACTGGGTGATCCTGAGGAATTTAATAACCTCTCTCAGTCTCAGTTTTCTCATCTGTAAAAATAAATACAACAATAATAACAAAAATAACTAGCATTTGTAGAGTGCTTTAATATATGCAAAATGCTTTACTCATCTCAATAGGGGCTATTGTTATCCCCATTTAACAGATGAAGAAACTTAGATACTAGGACATTAAGTGACCAGCCCAGGGTCACATGTCTATTAAAAGTCTGAGGCAGTTGAACTCCTCTTGACTTCAAATCCTGTGCTCTATCCATCTATATCCCAGAGTAATTGTGAGGTTCAAAATAGATTTCATATCTTTATCTTTATCTAGTCACAGAGAGGCAGTAAGGCTTAAACTAGACTTCATAACTATACCTATATACAAAAATCTATACTATAATATTATGTAATGCATACATACAAATCTAGATATGTAGACATAATCTATTTTGAGCTTTACAAGCATACTATAGATAAATAGATATAGAAGTAGGTATAGATATATCATGTCTTGTAAATTTTAAAAGTCTTTATAAATTCTAGTTAACTAGAACATTTCTAAGTATACATCCACCACAGCAGTCATCAAATATCCCCACTTTGGGGGAAAAAAGAAAGTGGATACCCCATGGAGAACCTTTATTCAGCATAGAGAATCTCTTTCTCCCAAGACCCAATAGGATGCACACTCCTTGAGGGCAGGCAGTATTTGAATTTTGTCTTTGTATCTAAAGGATTTAGTGCAGGATATCACACATGGCAGGTCCTTAATAAATATTCTTGGATTGAATCAAATTGGACTGAATCACATTTTCTCAGTCCCAAGTTTAATCCTCAGTTCTACTTCAGTGGCTCCAATTTCTATCAATTATGTATATAGACTGACCTCATGACCTCTAAAGCTGTGGTGCCAGTGAACCAACAAGAAGGGTTTTGTTCATTCCCTTTCTCCTCCAAAAAAAGAATTATTTGAAGTAGTGATTAAATTGCCCTGTGTGTTGGCCTCATTTCCTGGTATGTATTGTGCAGACTCTTGTTTTTCTAGACCAAGACAGGTGCTAAATGGAGACATTTCATCAGTGTTCACACAATGGGGCTTGGGCCCAGAGTACCAATTTGCTTAGACACACGTCTCAGTCTTGTCTTGCTCCCAGGAGAACTCTCCTCATCAGTAACTGCTCATCCAGATGTCAGATTTCTAAATGAGAATGGGTTTTATTTGCTATTTTCTCTGAGTGTAGTTCTTTACTGAATCAGTACAAGGACAACATTTCCATGAATTTCTTCCTTGGGGGACCAGCAGGAAAAGCTTTCCATTGAGCCAAGCAGTCACAAAGTCAATGCACCTGCTTTCTATTCTTTACCCTGGAAAATTCTATGATTTTCTCAAGTCATATAAGCCTCTCTGTGCTGCAGTTTCCCCACCTGTAGAACATAGATAGCATCTTTCTAGAGAGCTTTGAGAATTAATCTGATTATATTTACAGAGTAGAAGCAATGTTGTAAAGGGTATAGAGAACCAATCTCAGAGTCAAGAAGAACTAAACTAGATTTAAGTATCATATTTGTTGTTGGTGCTGTTGTTGCTGTTGTTGAGTTGATCAGTCATATTCAACTATTCATGATTCTAATTGGGTTTTCTTGGCAAAGATACTGGGGTGACTTGCCATTTACTTCTCCAGCTTATTTTATAGATAAGAAAACTGAGGAACAGAGCATTAAGTAACTTGTCCTAGGTTACCCAACTAGCAAGTGTCTGATATCAGATTTGAACTGAGGTCCCACTGAATACAGGCCCAGCACTCTTTTTCTCTGTGCCACCTAGCTAACCCAAAATGACACACTATAGGGGCTTAATAAATATTTACTGACAATTTCATACATGATGTAGCTCTGAACAAGTTGTTTAACCTCTCATCATCCCTCATAACTCTCTAAAGCTATAAATTATGGAGTAATTGACAGAATGAGATTATGCCTTGGGCATTTCCTACACCAATAAAATCACAGGTCACATAAAAAATGTCTGAAAAGCCACTAAAGAAATAAACACTGAATTTGGTACTTACAAAGTACTAACATACCGAGTGATTTGAATGAGGTACAATGGGTGAAACGAGAGTAAAGATTAGACAGTATTTGCTTTCTATAGCAATTTGTTATTGTTGGGTTCTTCCTGCCAACAAACTGCATTTGAAGGATAACTCTCACTGCCTCAGTTTTAGGTAGGCAGTTATATTCTCTTGGACTTTTTCTTTATTTTTTTAAATTTGGTTCTTGCAACCTCTATGTGAAGCAGGTACAACAAATATTATTTACATTTTACTGATGAAGAAGCTATGGTTCAGAGCAACTTGCCCAAGGTCATATGGACATGATTTGCCTACATCAGAGGTCAAAGTCAAGCACAGATGTCTTCTGAGTTCAAGTCCACCATGGCTGTTTGACTAAATCAGTAGTGATAGCAGAATTGGGTAGGAAACAAAATGGGTAAACATGGATCTTAGTTCTAGAGCTGCAAGAGACTTTCTGTGCTGTCTAATCCAACTTCTTCATTTTGCAGATAAGAAAACTGATGATTGGAGAGATTAAGTCACTTGCATTTTGCCTCACAGCTAACAATATAAGAAGTGGGATTTGAATCCATATTATGAATCCTGATTCCAAGTTCATCACTCAATCTATTTGACCATGCAATTTCTTCTAAAAATGTAATTTCTTGCTAGAAAACAAAAAGACTGCAATGGAAAGCAAATTGTGTCCATTCTTGACTCATTCAGTCCATTGCATATCATTCAGATTACTCTGGATGTATCACTTTTTTTAAAAGTCAGTATAACTACTTTAGAACCTGTGGAACTTTTGAAACCTATGACTTTTGATTATGACTACAAAAATACTATAGAGTACTTTGTGATTCATTGAATGGGACTAAATTAGTGCAGGTAACTATAATACAAAGAAAACCAAGATAAGCACCTAAATACAAAGATGACAACTAAGATTTCAGAGTATAGAGTACTAGAATAGTAAATTCTGGAGTTGGGAAGAACCTCTGATGACATCAAACCCTTATTTCATAGCCTCCAGGAAAACCAGTACCTTCTGAGGCTAATCATCCCACTTTTGGAAAGTTCTAATAAAAGTTTGTCAAAAATTCAGTTAGATAGTAAGTCTAAAGTTGCCTCTGCTATTTGACATTGCTTCTAATTCTGCCTTCCAGGGCTAAGTAGAACAAATCTAATTTGTCTTCAATGTGACTATCCTCCAAATACTTGATGACAACTATTATACCCTAAGTCTTATTTTTCTTTAGCCTGAAGGCTAAGCATCCCCATTCCCTTCAACTGATACTCATGCCATGAACTCAAGGTCTTTTACCATCTTGGTTCCCATACCCTGGATAACCTCCAATGTACCAATATCCTTCTTATAGTGCCCAGAACACAAGGTAAAAATCAATAAGACTATCCCCTCCTTATCTTCAATGTGATCTAAAAGCACATTAGCTTTCCTAGCACTGATTCCTACACCACACTATTGGGTCTTCATGAGTCCATAGTCCACTAAAGGACCTGAACATTTTTCAGATGATTTGCCATCTAGTCTTCCTATTCCTATCACTTTTGGTTTTAGGGGTTAAGGAAGGTTTCTCAGAATAGTGACATTTGACCTAAATCTTCAAGATGGATAGGATTTGAGTAGGCAGGGAATATTGTGATCAAAAGAACAAATGTTCAAATGTGTGGAGCAATTGTTCAATTAGCAAGAGGGGAATAATGTGGAAAGAGGCTAGAAAGGTAGATTTGGAGCATCTATTACAAGAGAAGTTACTGTTCATTTACCTAAAAGTTTGACTTTTTCCAGGACTGTGCTGAAAATAAAGAAGTTGAGCTGAATAGGAGATCTAGGTTTACATATTAACTCTGGCACTTTTTTCATGCAAATAGGTCCATTTCCCTTTCTTCTGATCTCTTTTAGATATGGACTAGTCATGGTATTGATAGGTCAATGGGTATGCACAGGTTGTAGTTCCAGATTGTTCCCCAGAATGGTTGAACTAGTTCACAACTCCACCAACAGTGCATTAGTGTCCCAATTTTCCCTCATGCCCTCCAGAATTTTATTTTCCTTTTCTCTCATGTTTCTTTGATGTGTTCTTTGACCCACTTATTCTTTAGGATTGGATTATTTAGTTTTCAATTAATTTTTAAGCTATGCTTCTATAGCCCTTTATTAAATGTAATTTTATTGCATTATGGTCTGAAGAACATGCATCTAATATTTCTGCATTTGGTTATGAGGTTTATTATGCCCTAATATATGGTCAACTTTTGTGAAGGTGCCATATATAACTGAGAAAAATATATACTCCTTTCTATTCCCATTTAGTTTTCTCCAGAGGTCTATCATATCTAACTTTTTAAAGATTTTATTCATCTATTTAACTTTTTTGGAGGGAAGGTTGTTAGATTTATCTAGCTCTGAGAAAGGAAAGTTGAGGTCCCCCACTTGTACAGTTTAACTACATCCTCCTGTAATTCACTTAACTTTCCCTTTAAGAATTTGGATGCTCTGGCATTTGGTACATATATGTTTAGTATTAATATTACTTCATTGTGTATGGTTCCTTTTAGCAAGGTTTTATCCCCTGCTGTAGCAGCAAGCACCCCAAGCGTCCTCAGGGTTTGCCGCCAATACAGGTTCTTGGATATGCTTTGTTAAAGGAAAGCAACTCAAAATGGGTTAACAAGCTTACTTTAATCAGTCAGACATATATCGTTTACCTTGTTCAGGGGAAAAGGTCAGCACCCCGAACTTGAGAATATACAGGCAGAATTATCAAGACAGAAACAGATCAAGTAGACAGATTTCCAAACTGTCCAACCATTACATCCATACCCAGTCAACATCTGGATTTTTCAAAGCCAGGGGGCTCTGGACAACGGCTTTTCAGAATACAGATCAAATCACAGAACACTTCTCAAAGCGAGCTCCCAAAACAAAGCTACACATCAGGGCTTATATAGCCTTCTCCTGGCTCAGAGAATGTAACAACCTTATTGACTCACTGGACAATCAAGAAGTATCTCCTGAAAAACAAGCCTCCCACCCCAGGCTTCAGGTGCACTTTAGCCTAGGGGCAGGGAAGATCTTCCAAATCTGCATTCCCATTACACCTGCTTAAGCCTCTTAATTAGGTCTATTTTTGCTTTTTCTTTGCCTGAGATCATGAATGCTATTCCTGTCTTTCTTCCATCAATCTGAAGCATTATAGATTCTGCTCCAGACTTTTATTTTAACTCTGTGTGTCAGTCTATGTTTCAAATATGTTTCTTATAAGCAACATATTGTTGGATTATAGTTTCTAATATATTCTTCCTTCTGCTTCCATTTTATGGGTAAGTTCATCCCATTAACATTCATAGTTATGAATATTAACTGTGCATTTCCCTCCATCATATTTTCTTCTGTTTCCCTAAAAGTTTGTCAAAAATTCAGTATCCCAGTTGTTTCCAGAATTATTTGTTGGACTAAAAGCTCCATTTGATTGTAGAATTCAGCTATGATGATCATCATAGGAATAATATTAGGATTGTCTAGCTGTGATCATTGTGAACTTCCTTCTTGTATGAAAAGACAAGTATGAAAGTAAAACAGGAAAAGCTCAATAAAGGAGGATGCAATATAAATGTAATATGAATCTCATGTTTAACAGGTCTGCTATTTCACATCTGGATTGGATGCTGGCTGTGGGGGGGAAAAAGACCAAATTCCATTCCTGACTCTCCAGAGCAGTGAAATAGTCAACTTAAAACATCATGTAAAATGCAATTGGCCTCCTGTAGGTGTGAGAATCTATCAGCAGGGTTAGGAAGGAAGAGGGTGGGAGAGAACATAGAAACCCACATTTCCAACTGATTGAAGTAGATGTCCCACCTACACCTCATATTTAAAAGAAAGAGGAGAAGTCAAAAATGAAGAAGAAGAACATAAGGAGGAGGAGGAGGAAGATGAGGAAGAGGATGAGGAGGAGAAACTAAGTCAAACAGAAGTTAAGTAACCTGCCCAGGGTCACACAGCTAATAAATGTCTAGGGCTGAATTTGAATTCAGGTATTCCTGATTCTTGGTCTAGTGCTCTATCCACTGTGCCATCTACTTGTACCAATATAAATTGGAAATAATTCACAGAAGGAAGGCTAGCATTAAAGAGGATTAGGAGAGGTTTCTTGAAGAAAGTAGGACTTTAGCTGAGACTTGAAGCCAGGAAAGCCAAAGGTGTAAATGAGGAAAAAGAGAGTTCCAGGCCTGGAAGAAAGCCAGTCTATCACATTTAAAATTTTAGTGTTGCACTTGACTCTATACTCTTCCTCACCTCTCTTATCCATTCAGTAAGTTCTACCCCTTTTTTTTCCTTTTCAATTGTCTCTATTTTCATTATCTCCATTTTGGTCCAGGCCCTCATTATTCCCTCTTAATGGGCCTTCTAAACTCCAATCTCTGTACACTTCAATATTAAAGCTATTGTCTTCTCCATCTTAGAGATGAGAAAAACAAGAAATAAGAGAATCAGAGCAGTGAAGGGACTTCTCCATGATCACCTGGATAGCTAGTGCAGCAAGATTCACATACAGATGTTCCTGACTCCAAATATCAGCAAGGCACATCTATATGTGACATTAACATTCTGTGCCTCTGCCTAATTTTTCTTATGCATATATCCTTAGGCATAAATCTTTGCTTAAAATGTGTCAGTCGCTCTCCTGTTGTTACCTGATGAATAAAATTCAAGTGGTGCTAATAAATCATTGACATTTATATATAAGGCTTACAAAGTACCTTATACAGATTATCTCATCTGAGCTGCATAACAACCTTATGAGGTAGATAGTAAAGGGTTTTTACAGAGAAGAAAACTGAACTTCAAAAACAGAAAGCAATTTGTTAATGTTCAACAAACTAATAAGGGTCAGAGGTAAAATATGAAAGTAGGTCTCATTGACTAAAAGGCTAGAACTCTACCATACCAACTTGTCCTCAAGTCTTATTCTTCAAGGCTCTCCACAAATTCAATACCACACTGTGTCCAACCTGCTTTTATGTCACTACCCTAAAAAGATTTCAGATTCTGGGCAAAAAGAATATTACCTAACGTAGCCTTTTGCTTTTTTGTACCCTTTCTCTGGAATATCTTCCTATTCTGCCTCTTCCCTCTCCAATCTTGAATTCCTACCCATTCTTTGAAGTTTAATTCTGTCAGGACTCTACAACTACTGATTATAAGAGACCAAGGATCTCTGACACAGTTCTATCCAGGAGGAAAGCGAAGGCTCATGTATTATACATGTAATATACAGTATTATATATATGTACATATATATATGTCAGTGAACTTATGACACAAAATCTTTACTCAGGACTTAGAATAGTCCCTGGTATAATTAGGATATAGGGCAGCTAGGTGGTTCAGTAGATAGAGTTCTAGGCCTGGGGTATGGAAGATTCATCTTCTTGAGTTCAAATCTGGCCTCAGACACTTACTAGTAGTGGGACTCTGGGTAAGTCACTTAACCCTGTTTGCCTCAGTTTTTCATCTATAAAATGAGCTGGAGAAGGAAATCTCAAACCACTCCAGTAGGTTTGCCAAGAAAACCCCAAATGGGGTCACAAAGAGTAGGACACAACTGAACCAACCCAACAAGAATATCTAAATTTTTCTAACATTTAAGTACTAAAAACAATAAGTATTTAGGTCAGTTGGTTGGTCAGTCATTGTTCTTCATTCTCAAAGAGGACCGAAATGACATCACTATACTAGAATCAAGTTCCAGTGTGTCTTTCTGTGGCTGATCAGACCAGTACAAGCTCAGAATGTTCTACCACAGGTCAGGCACAACTAGTCAGTGTGAACATTTGGGTTGGATACTCTAAATTTGTGCATCTTGTTTTCTCTTTGTGCTGTTTTAATTCTGCTTTGCTCATAGAGCACAGTACCTTCTCTGATGTGTGTCTGCCATGCTGAGAACTCCTGTGCCAGTGGCTCCCATGTCATATAATCAATTCAAAAGTTCTTGAGGGAGACCTTGAGAGTGTCCTTGTATCACTTCCTCTGACTAGAATGTGAACATTTGCCCTGTGTGAGTTCTCCATAAAAGTCTTTTTGGCAAGCATATGTTTTGCATTCAAAGAATGTGGCCAGCCCATTGGAGTTGTGCTTTCTGAAGTAGAGTTTGAATGCTTGGCAGTTTAGTTCAATAAAGGACATCAGTGTCTGGTACCTTATCCTGTCAGCTGATCTTCAGAATCTTCCTAAGACAATTCAAATGCAAGTGATTAAGTTTCCTGGCATGGCACTGGTAGATTGCCCAGGTTTCACAGGCATACAACAATGAGGTCAGCACAATGCCTCTGTAGACATTCAGTTTGGTAGTCAGTCTAATACCTCTTCTCTCCCATACTTTCCTTTGGAGTGTCCCAAACACTGAGCTAAGTCTGGCATTGCATGCATCAACCTCGTTATCAATGTGTACATCCCCGGAAAGTACACTACACTACCAAGGTAAGTAAACTTATCCACAGCATTCAAAACTTCTTCATTTGCTGTAACAAATGGTTACACATATGGAAGGTGTGGTGTTGATTGATGGAGCACCTGTGTTTTCTTGGTGTTAATTGTTAGACCAAAATTAGCACAAGCAGCAGAGAATTGATCCATACTTTGCTGCTTATCAGTTTCAGAGGCTGCATTGAGTGCACAAACATGCACGAACAGAAAATCATGCACCAACACACTCTCCACTTTGGTCTTGGCTTGTAGCCCTTTCAAGTTAAAGAATTTACTATTAGTGTGGTAATTGACCTTGATGCCTGTGTTCATCCTCGTTGAAAACATTTGACAAGTGTTTAATAAATGCTAGTTGAATAAATGATTGACCTCAAGCTCTTAGTATTCTCTGTGCCCCAGTATACCAGAAGATTACACAACAACAAATATACACCCCACCACCACCACCACCACTATCACACTATACCACACAGAAAAATAAAGAAAGTCACCCAGTTAACCAGACTCCCCAGATATGCAATACTCTACTACAGAGAGTACCTGGGTCTTTGGCTCTCCTTCCTAACCACATATTGAGTAATTCAGTAGTTTAATGAATCTTTGATTTCATCCATAAGTGTACTCCCTCCAATGATATACTAGCAGGACATACCCACATTTGCACCTTTCGTGACTCTTGTTCATGCCTTCCACAAGAGAACTTCCCAACATGCTGGAATCTTCCACTAAGTCTTTTAACATTGACTGGAAAATAACAGAAAGAAAAGAAAGAAAAGCAAATTTATTGTGTGTGTTACAGTGTCAGTCACTGTGTCAAGCACTAGGGATACAAATATAAGCACAAAGAAAGAAGGTTGCTGCCCTCAGGGAGCTTATATTCTAGTAGGGGGAGACAGATAAAAAGAAGCTGAAAAGTGAGAAGGAAAGGATGGGAAATGTAAGAAGAAATGAAAGTACACAGTATGAGGAAATGGAAAAGACATTACAGAGAGTGAGGATTGTAGCCTGGAGAGGAAATGATGGCATTGTTAATCTGGGCATCATCCTTAAAATAAAGGGTATGAATTGTCCATTGGAATGATATTTAACAGCTTGTGCATGGGAGACCTATTGGACAAGAGCCTTTGAGGCATCAGAATTAGATCATTTTTAATAAGTTACAAACACTGTCAATTCATTGCATGTCCAAAATTATAGTGCTTATTAGAAAATATTTGCAAAACCTTTCTTCTTCCCTTCTTATAACTTTGAAAAGGATGTTCTTGATGTATGATTACTATAATAAAGATAGAAAATTAGGCATGTAGATCAGAAAACTGGTATTTTCTCAGTTGACCTTCTGAATTAATAAGGTACATGATTTTCCTATATATTCGGTCTCCTTTTATCATTGTTTAATCATTTCAATAATGCCTAACTCTTGGTGACCCTATCTGGGGTTTTCTTGGCAAAGATACTAGAATGGTTTTCCATCTCCTTCCCCAGTTCATTTTACAGGTGAGGAAACTGAGGCAAGCAGGGTTAAGTGACTTGCCCAGGGTCATATAGTCAGTAAGTATCTGATGCTGGATTTGAACTCAGGTCTTCCTGACTCCAGAGTCAGAGTATAATAGGCCAGTTAAAATGTAGAAAATATGTGACAGAGCTGGTAAATCAAATCACCTTTCTCATTTTCCCAGTGCACTTCCTTCTTGGAAAGTGAGAAAAGGGAAGACTAGAATATGAATGCACAAATGGGAAAGGATTTGATTTCCCGTAATGCTATGTTCCAGAAGAACATGTAAAATAGGGAGAAGAAACACCAAGCAGAATTTTCTGGGAAGAAGAACCATGAAAAGCAAAGAAAATCTTCTAGGAGATAGAAGCCACTGATGGTAGAGATTGTGATTGAGAAAGGAGAAGCCAGAAAAACCAAGATCTGTCAAAGAGTTAATGGTTAACAGAAATTTCTGAGACCCTAATGACCCAACTCTGGAAGCCATTCTCCATTGTATTTAGGTTACTGACATTTCCTTTATGAATGTCATGAACCATTTGTGGAGAATGAAACATTACCTTTGTTGGGGAAAGAAAAAGAAATTGCTGAAAGGTGAAAAAACTAATGAGCAAGCAATTTTATTACTAACTCAACATAGTGACAAGTTTTCTTATTTTTTTTAACAGAAAGCAAAACAGTATACATTTTGTATATAGTGTATATATAGTCATATATGTACATACTGTCTTTACTTTTAGAATGTGAGATCCCTGAAGGGGAGGATTATCTCTTTTTTTTTTAACTAACACATAGTAGGTGCTTAACAAATGTTACAGAATTTCATTAAATTTCATACTTTATAACAAATTGCTTTAAGTTCAATGGCCACAGTAGCTTATTTTATTCACAGGGAGTAAATGGAATACCTCAGGGGAGAACTTAGACAAAATAGATTCTGATATTCTCAGAGGGACTCTCTGGGTAGGGACAAATGTGAGCCATAATGTCAATATGGAAAAAGAGTAACCACATAAAGGCAAGTCAGATGATGGGGCTGTGGAGGAGAAGGCTGTAGAATTGGGAGTGAAGTGAAACATGACTTGGGGCTTTCCTGCAATAGTAATCCAGAAGACAGTCACCAATCAAGAGTGGGGCCCCAAAGCAGATATCTCTCCAGATGGCTGGTGAGGCTATAGAGGAAATCACCAGAGAGTTATGAGGTATGGGCTATATTTTGTGTGTTCCCTCTCAGATTATTTGTTTTTGATTTAGTGCATATAGCCTGGACTGCCAGCACCATAATAACATTTCTCAGCTGGTAATATTGCCAGCACAGTGCACAGTTCAGTACCGAATCCTGAATGTATCAAGGCCCAGGAGCTATCGTAAAATTAGATGGAGTTAGAGGTTACCAAAGCCCCTCAGTTATTACAGTTATCAGATAACTGGTATATGATACATGCAGCTTGCACCATGTAGCACTAAAACAGTTGCAAAATTATTTGTTTGTTGTTGTTCAGTCATATTTAGTCATGTCTGACTCTTCATGACCCCATTTGGGGTTTTCTTGGCAAAGATTCTGGAGTGTTTTGCCATTTCCCTCTCCAGTTCATTTCATATATAAGGAATCTGATGCAAACATGGTTAAGTGACTTGCTCAGGGTAACATAGCTTGTGTCTGAGGCTATATTTGAACGCCGGAAGATGAGTCTTCCTGACTCTGTGCCCAGCACTCTATCCATTGTGCCACCTAACTGCCCTAAAATTATTTTTATACATATTCATATATATTATACGTATATATTTGATATTTATGCATTATGTATGTATGTGTATATATATACAACTCTTTCCAAGGAGAATTAACTTGGCAGATTCGTTGTTGATTATCATGTGACATCCAATGAAGGAACTTTACATATTGCCATGAACTCTTTGGAATGATAAAATGTACATTCACCTGGGAGTAGGATATATATTCATTTCTTCACTAACTACAGTCAGTAATTGTCCTTTTCTATCTGTGAATTTGTTGAATCTGACTCTATTAATCTGAGATATTAATGGTACAATTCAAATGTGGTGGCACCATTACCATTAAATAGTCAAAAGACTTTCTTAAAAAAGAAATCTTTCCAGATATTTTCTACCTTTTGTCTATTTGTTTTTCTCATATCAGTTTTTATCCTTAATTACCCTCAGGCTTATTTGAGTCTCTGACAAAACTTTCATTAAACTTATTTCTCTTCAAGATATGTTTCTTGAGGAAGCTAAAGAAAACTGAAGGAAACAAGACAGAAAATGTAGCTAAGCTAAACTGAACATATACAATGAAGCCCACTTTTTAAATTAGTGTAATTATGAGAGCATTGATGAATTAATTCTCAAAGGATCTTAAGAAGGGGTAGATGCCAAAGGCATGGAGAAAATCTCAGACTTTATTCTACACCCAACCCCAAAAGAAAAGGGGCAATCTTGAAACCATCAATAAATACTTAGCTGTAAGTCTAGTTTCCCATTTATGTAAAATGCTTACAAAAATTATCTATACATGGACCAAGCATATGCTTAATAAAGGTATCTGAAGGGAGCAATTCATCAAAAAACATTTATTACATACCTGTCAATTACTGTGCTAAACTCTGAGTATACAAAGACAGAAGCAAAAACACACTCTACTGGTATCTATATAATATCATGAGAAAGCACAGAAAGGCCCCAGTACATTGAGAGGATACCTGCAGAAAATCTAGGGGAAGATGTGAATGAAAGTTACATAAAATAGACTAGAATTATGGGTTGTCATAATTTTCTTTGCTACAACAATGTGATAGCAAACCCATTGAAGTATTGGAATCTACGCTAGTTAAAGCCTTGGTAGCTTTGACTACTTGTAGGGGCAAAATGAATTCTTTCTTAGTGGAGAGCTAAAAATATATCAGTTTGTTTATTTGCTTTTTGGAGGGTAATTGGGGTTAAGTGACTTGCCCAAAGTCACACAGCTAGTAAGTATGTCAAGTGTCTGAGGCTGGATTTGAACTCAGGTCCTCCTGACTGCAGAGCTGGTGCTCTATTCACTGCACCCCAATAATCAGTTTTTAATATTTCAATAGCCAATAAACATCACACACCTATTATGTGCCAGACATTTTGTTAAGCATTGGGCCTACAAAAAAATAGAAGAAAGATAGTCCTTGCCCTCAAGGGGCTTAAAAATCTAATGGGAGAAGGCAATACATAAAAGGAAGTTGCAAAGGAGGAATGGTAGCCAGAGGTACCTGCCAGGGGCATGATGTTCATAGAGTTAAAACCAAGCAGAGCAACTAATGGTAAATGAAGTTAGCTGGAAAAGTGTAAGCATTTTATGACGGGAGACCTTTGGAGGAATTTATTGCTCTGCCCTCCAGTCATCCAACCAGAAGGGAGAGAGACAAATGTGGGTACTGAAGACCAGCTGAGTACCAAAGGTGAATCAATATCCAAGATGATGAGACACCAGGTGATGAGTTTATCCTGCGGGAGGCATGATGTTCACAGAATTGAAACCAATCAGAGCATCTGATAGGAAATGAATAAAATGTTCCCAGGGAGACTATCTGGGTGAAGGCAAATGCTAACCATAGATATAATATTTTTCTAAAGCACCTATCATGCATTATTTTATAATAGAGTTGTTGATAGAGGCATTTGATTCCCTTATTAAATCATAAGTCCCATGAAGACAGGCACTGTGTTCTATTTAAAAGTTTTAGATGGGGTTGATATTTCTGCATGTGGTAGCCACTTACTGAATCTTTGAGCAATTGAATCATCCCCAAAGAAACCAAATTTGGCTAGTTGAAAAGAACACTAAATCTGATATGACAGCCTATAGTGAACCAACAACTAGCTTTTAGTAGAATGCTTAGTTCTAAGAATAAATGATGGTTCTTAGTAGGGCTTTCAATTTCATTACATTTGTTCTCAGAGTGATAAAGAAAAACAAAAACAAAGTCTTGGTCCTTGGCGATTAGATAAAGTCTGTCCAAAAATGCCCAATTTAGCTTGGATGAGTCATCTCTAACAATAAAATGCACTGTTTCTGAGGAGAAAGCTATGCCAATTTTTTATACCACATCTTTGAAAAGACTTCATCCACAATCCACTTTATGTTCAATAGTTTATTGATGCCTCTCTGATTTATGAGGCTTGCTCATACAGAATACCAATATTTCTTGTAGCTTTCTTGACACTAAGCAATTCACCATGGAATGCTGGAATCATAGAAAGTATTGGACCAAACAAATATATTTAGTATTGGATGGTCATCAATAAGCTGATAAAATTACACATTCATTATTGTACTTAGTAGAATTTGTCACTAATTTTTTTTAAGTCTGAGGAAGGTTTTTTGTTGTTGTTGCTGCTGATGTTGTACTTGTTGTTTTCAAAATGTCCCAAAATGAAGCGAAAGGAAAAAAAAGACTTGACTCAATTGTACCTCAGGTTTTGATAAACTATGGTATCAATTGCCAGAGTTTTCTGGTTATGTACTGTTAACTATAGTATGAGTTCCATTTCTCTTTATGCTGGTACACACACACACACACACACACACACACACACACCTACCTTTGGTCTCAGCGTTTTGAATTCTCATTCCTAACCTCAAGAATTGGTAATATAGGAGGATTAGAGAGGAAAACAGTAAAAAGGTACTTTATAATTATTGTAGCTAGCTTCCAAAGTTAACCCTACCAATCCCTTTGATAAAGTCCTTCTTGAGGGGCAGGTAGGTGGCATGGTGGATAGAGCACTGGCCCTGGAGTCAGGAGGAGCTGAATTCAAATCTGGCCTCAGACTTTTGACACTTAATATCTGTGTGATGGGTAAATCACTTAACCCCAGTTGTTTTGCCAAAAAAAAGACCTTTAATTAGTTGTGACTTAAGTCTAGAAGATAAAAAGACTAAAGAAGGGAATCAAAGATCATTCCATGAAGTGGAATTTGATGTGATTCAGTAGAAAGAACTGAACACAAAATCAGGAAGAACTGAGTTGGAATCTTCCTTTTCTATGTAACAGCTCTGTGATTGAATAGGGTCTTAAATTTCCTTACCCACAGTTGACTCATCTGTAGCAAGAAGAAAATAATAGCTTTTTGTTTATATTATAGGACTGTTATGAGGACAAAATAAAATAATGATCCCATCCTTGTAGCTCTAAAGCTAGAGGGGCCTTTGGTCTAATGCATCATTTTACAATGAAAAAACTGAGTCTAGGAGAGGTTAAGTGATTTGTGCAATGTTACACATGTAATAAGACTTAGAGGCAGGATCTGAACCAAGTCCTGTGACCCCAGAACCAGTTTTTCTTTATTGTATTACAATGAGAAGGAAATGCTTGGCAAACTCTGACACATAAAATGAATGTGAAATGCCTCACTGCTGTCTGTCCATTGAAGTCAAAGAGAACAAAAACAAAAATTGCTTTAGAAAATGAAATTAGAAAATTGCTTTAGAAAATCTAAGGTGATAGTATCTTGGAATTAGGTTTGATTTCTAGAACATAACTTAAAATATATGAACAATAGACTTTTGATCTGGGATAGAGTACAATTAACAAAGACAGGTAAGTGTGTATTTGTCTTGTTAAAGACAAGCCTTGTTAAAGGGGCTTCAAAATTAAGAGGCAAGTAGGGAAGAGGGGGAGAGGTGGAAACTAGCTACATAGTTATACCCAACCATGTAACATAGAGAATAATTAAAAAGATGAATAACACTTGAAACACACGCAGAAAGTTATGATTTATAAAAGCTAAGAAAGGAATGAGTAGTAAAAATCAAAGCTTCTGCTTGGAATTGCTGGAATCAATTACAAATGCTGGAAATTTAGAAAACAAGACAAGCCAAAATTCCTAAAGAAAGGAGTCATTAAGAAGGCACAGTGATATAAGAAAATCCCAAAAAATGGAGAAATAAGCATGGTAGAGAATGTTTGGGTGAAGATAAGTGGAGGGAGAAACAAAAGATTCTGCTATTGGTAGTATACTCTGAGCTAGTCAGAAAGAGAAAACGCATGAGTTCAGGAAATAGATCAGAATCCCACAATAGTGATGTAGGTTTTCAATTGCCCATACATTTTCAGGCATTCTCTTTCACCAAAAGCAAAACAGCTAGTATATGCCTGCCTTATCTTAATGATAATTTCACCTTTCAAAAATGTAAAACAGAAAAAAAAATTCTATATTATATCTGATTCCTTTTAAGAGAGAGAAATGACATGTTAGAGATGGGAACTATGAGGAAATCACAGAGAAGTGACCACTTCATCTCATGGTTTGATAGAGATGAATAGGAAATGTAGGTTTGTGTAGCACCAATGCAATATTTACAGTGCCCACAATCACAATAAAGACCATTACTATAAATATTGCATGATGTTTGGTTGCAAAATATACCAGATTCTCCAGGTAGAGGAAAGAACTGAATCATTTGTGTAGACACCAGAAAACAGAATCCCAAAACCAGTAAGCTGAGTACATCATAGTACCAAAGATATTCAGAAGCCATAATAAGGCTGAGAGCCACAGCATTCTTCAGCCTTCCCACAAACCATTACAAGATCGATATTTACTCATAAACCTTTCTATCTCCTTGCCTTGGGTCCTCTCTCTCCCCCAACATGTGGCTAGTTCTGACCAGCTTCCTGTGGGCTCTGCTTCCCTTCAGCAAACTCTTCCCACCACAGGCTCCATGTAACTACATTCAGCCTATCAGGGGATGGAATTCCTTCACAGCAGGAAGCTTCCTGTGGGCTCTGCTCCACCCTTCAGCAAATTCCCTCCATCACAGGCTCCATGTGATTACATTCATCCTATCAGGGGGCAGAGATTATCTTCACATCAGGGGAGGTCTTCAAACTCCCCCCACCCCCCAGGTCTATTAAGGGCAGGGAAGAACTTCAAATTCCCATTCTCATTACAGTATGCACCTTCATTTAGGAAGAGAAGTTCCAACAAATTCTAAGGGAAGTATGTGAGATTCCATGCACTAAAATTCTCTTTGGAAAGTCAAAAGAGCAGGAAAATTGTCAAGAATGAAACTCTGAAAACACAGTGTGCCTATAGTTAGACAGAAGTATGTTTTATTATGATTTGGAAACAACAGGCAAAATAATGAAGAGGCAAAACAAGACTTGATTTCAGGGGAAAAATTTGTAACAATAACCATCCAAAAGCAAATGAGTTGTCTCAGGAGGCAGATGTTCCTTCTCATTGGAGGTTTTCAAGAAGGAATTGGATAACTACTTGTTAAGTATGTTGTAGTAAATATTCCTTTGTGGGGGATAGATTAGACTAGATTGCAGCTAATGTCGCTTCAAACTCCAAAACTCAGTATTATGAAAGCTTTCAGAATATCTACCACATTTAAGCATATCTCCTATAGGGGACATAAAGACTCCCTCTACTAAGTTAATGTTGTAGTTTCCAAATTGAGTGTTGAGTTTTTCTTTCCATTTTCGTACTTCTTAGCCTCAATCCAGTCAATGTTTTGGTAGAAGGTAGGGAACACAAAGAAGAATAAATGACTATAGGTTCATTTATCAAATTTGAGAGAAGAGTGAGTAGAATATATGACCAGAAAGGTTTTGTTCAGTTAGCCATATTAGGAAATGATTGGAAAAGAAACAAATGAAATATATCTTTAAAATGTTAGGATATTTCATATGAACACTGAACTTCTTTGGAATGGTCTTTTATATTTTATAACATTTTAAACAGAGCCCATTCCTCAACAGTAATCGAGATCTTGGCCATCTGTATAACCCAATATCTAAATAAGAGGAGCAACTAGTGGCACATTGATAGCCAAAAAACTCTATTTTCGGTCTCGTGTTCACTTGATTTATTGGTGATAAGTCTACCAAGACACTTTGAAATTTCACCAAGTTCTAGCTCCTGTTGCACACAAATTAATAAGATGAGTTTTGGAAGTCAGATTTTTGTGCCAAAAAAAGTTGGAAAAAGAAATTTTAAAAGCTTTGAATACTTATATTATAAAATTAAAATATTTATGAAGTAAAAAATTCATTTAACCCTATGACTAGGTAGTTCTAATATATAAAAACATAATGGAATTTGGGGTTTGCATGTCTATGTTTATCAAGCCATGAAAATAACACCAACCTAAAAGCGAGAATATCCCAAAAGAGGAAAACTGTAAACAGAATGGGGGTGGGGGAAAGCCATGCATCAAGATGATTCAATATACTGTATAATAATTATCTCCATTATGCTAGTTTGGAAGTCTGATATTTCCCAGTCATTACCTTGGACAGAAAATGTGTTTTTCTAAATACTTCTGTGACTAGTCAGATGCAATTTGTTGCTTAATAAGTACCATTTATAGATGATAATGATGGCAATGGTAGGAAAACTATGAAATCAAATCTTTACAAAAGTAGACATAATAGGCCAACATGCAGATAACTCAATCCCCAAACCCCAACAGTCTTACTATCCCCAAATATCTATCTATCTATCTATCTATCTATCTATCTATCTATATCCCCATATATCTATATATATATATATATATATATATATATTATATATTTCTACCAAATAGTTTTTAATATCCTCAACCATCTAGATCATATACTCAGTTTTTCACTTCTGTTTGTGAATATGGTACCTGGCCTAACAGCTATATGCAAATATATTCTGTTAGATTAGCAACATATGGGATGCTATGAGAAGGTGGAGATGAAATTATCACCGCCTACATTTTCCAATGCATTTAATATATGACAAATGGAACTTGTATTCCTAGTGATTGACAATAAAAATAAGTCAAATTAGCATCTTTCTCAATGAAGAACTTTAGTACATTTAGGAAATCTAAACGAAAAGGAAACTTCTATTTATTGTATCAAATGGAGTAAAGCAGTATTTCCCAACCTTTTTCAGTATGATGATCCTTTTCAAAATGTCAAAACATTTTTTAGACTCCCACACAATAGCAATTGGAGTATTAATATCTGTGCATTGAGGAGAAAATATGATGACAGAGAGCTACTATAAATTTAATAATAGTGTTAAATGATTTCTTATTTTATTTGTTACAACATTAGGTATAGGCATTTAAATGGAGTAATATGTACACATGCCAGACATTATTACTAATTCAGTCAACAGAATGCAGGTTTGCCTGGTTATTATTGTAAGTCATGGTGCACATTCAATCACTGGTAAATAAAATCAAAATGTCAAAGCTTCTTAGACATATGGATTCATAGATCTCTTAGAGCTAGTTCATGGCACCCAAGGAATCTGAAAGTCATGGGGTAAAAATTAGAAACCCTTGGGGTCAGCAATTTAATACTTTTGATTTAAGCTCCTTTTGGGTATTTTTACATTCACTTTATTTGTGTCCCTAGTACTTAGCACAGTGCCTGACACAGTATAGATAGTAAATATTTTATTGATTAAATGGTGGACTGATGGTCATATGGATGGCATCATTCCCAGGGTCACATAGCTAGCCTGAATAATCACACTGGAATTATGCTTTGTACTTTCTCTCTTGGTACCTACTAGCTTCCTATAATGACCTTTCAATAGCCTAACCATAGTATCCAGGCTAACAGGAGCAATATAGAATATACTTTTGTGTTCCAGCTCCAGAAGGAAAATTTTGGAAGGAGTTAGGTATCAGAAACCAGGAGTAGGAACAGTAATATCTTGATCATTGTTAGAGATTAAGCAAGAAAACCTGAGAAAATTGAAAAGAGGTGTGTCCATAGCAATACAAAAAAGATTTGCTGTGGTTAGGAAGTATTAACCAAATTGAAAAACATCAATATTGAAAGGTAGTATGACAAAATGGATAGAAAGCTAGCCTGAGGATAATGATAACCCATGTTCAAGTCTAGTTTCTGACACATATTAAATGCATGAACCAAGGTCAGCAACTCTCTAGGACTGCATGCATATCATAACAGTTGTCAACGTGTATTTGGAGAGAATGTTCCCCTCCCACCCCAGAGCCCTCTACACAATGCAGTCACAAATATATACAACAAAATAACAATATATTTTTATAGAGTTTTTTCATAAATGTCTTTATATTTACTATTCCTTTTAATACAGACAAATACCCTGTGAGGTAGGTGCTTTTATTATCCCCATTTTTTGGAAGAAGAAACTGAGGTAACTAAATGAGTTATTCAAGGACATATAGCTACTAAGTATATGAGGCAGAATTCAAACTCATATTTTACTAACTCCAAATCCTGGGATATATCCACTATACCATATGGCTTCTGTGCACAGGCAGATGTAGACAGACACAAGTAGAACTTTAGGATGGCAACAAATTATCAGGATAATTTAAAAAGCAAAAAAAAAGTAAAAAAACAAGATAAATAAGAGCAGGACTATTAACTGACTGATAGTTTACTGTTCTGTCACTCAATACCACTACTACGGCAACATTTTAATGTCAAGAAATGTCATTAAGTCCTGACCCCCAAACCCCAAGCAGATGCTGCTGTCAGATGATGAGACTCTTACAAATTATATTTGCCTCAAATAATTAAGAGAATATTTAATGAGATGCCTTGTGTCACAAAGCTGCCTAAAGACCACTCACCTTAGAAGTCTGATATATTCCATCCATAAGTCATGACAAGAATAAAAATTATGTTAACATCATGACTACCAATACCATTATCATAATACCAGAGTTACTGTCATTATTTCTAACAATTTGCTGGATATCTCCACCTTAATATTTTACAAATACTTTAAACTCAAAATGTCCAAAACTTGCCTTATCATTTTTACTCCTAAATCAGTCCCATTTTCAAATCTCCCATTTCCATTGATGGCATCACCAATACCAACCAG
The DNA here is from genome assembly GCF_028583685.1 of Petaurus breviceps papuanus. Classification (NCBI taxonomy): domain Eukaryota; kingdom Metazoa; phylum Chordata; class Mammalia; order Diprotodontia; family Petauridae; genus Petaurus; species Petaurus breviceps. The sequence goes on along the minus strand of NW_027187460.1, from coordinate 54,653,626 downwards.
GCACCAAGCTTCAGTAGATTCCCAGTGCATATTAAATAAAATACAAATACTGTATAAGACCTATTAGTCAAGATCTTCCACAGTTTCACTCCAACATGCCTTTAAGCTCACTATATTCTCAGAAGCAATTTCTTCTTCCTTAAGAATTTCAAGTCAAACTCTTCTATGCACTTAAAGCTTCCCTCACATGTATTACAATTATTTATAACTTATCATTTTAACTCTAATGTACATATATGTGTATGTAGATTTATATATATATATACGTATATATATATACATATATGTGTGTGTGTACTAACCTCAGCACCTATTACAATACTTTGTATATAGTCAAATATAGAAATGGTCTGTTTTTCTTTGGTTAGGAGGGATAAACTTTCTCCCTTCATCTACAGATTGTAGCCCACTTGGGACTTAGTAGATAAATCCTAGGGAGTTGCTGAAGGTACATAGATATTACATTATCTGCAAATGGTCACACAGCTAGAAACTATCCAAGGCAGGATTTGAACCCAGAGCTTCTTCACTCTAAGTACAATATCTACCACACCATTCTGTCTGAACATCTTGCTCAAAGAAGATTCTTAAATGTTTATTGAATTCAGTCAAATACAACATTCCAGGATTGACCTTTCTCTCCTTCCTTTCACATTCCAATAGCATCAAGAATCTCTTCCCTCAAATTGCTCGTGTTCATATGTGAGTTCTGGACTACCCACCCCTTGGAATGATTTATAAACTTGGACTACACAAGAAGCTTCGTAACAAAACAAAGGATTTGCTAACCAAGATCACATTTTGTCCCAGAAGTGGCTAGTCTATGACTGGAAGTTGTTCAATGACATGACAACTACCACCACCTCCATGATACATATTTATTTTAATGTTGATCTCAGTTCTAAGGCCATCAAAAAGAACCACTCACTTTCACTGGACAATAAGTACTTTTTTCTTGTTTTATAACATGAATTATTATTCAACACTTGAAAAAGATTATCAAGTATAAACATAACCATGTATACATAAGAACAGCAAAAGGATTATCCATGAAGCCACAAATCCCTATTATGTAAAGCTTGAATTTTTAAAAATAATATAACAAATTCAACATGTTAGTTTCAAAGTTATTTAGTTCGTGTGTCTGTACCTCCTTTTCTCTTCTTTGCATTTAAAATGCTTTATTGACCCTGACTTCTTTATTTCTTCCTCCTCTTTTTTTTTCTTCTTGAAGTAAAATCAAAATAAGTCCTCTGTTGACCCCACCTGAAAATGTATGAGGATCCTAGTCTTTTAATTGTGTTACTCTTTATAATGTTTTCTTTTTTGATGCTTGCCTCAAGACCATTTTTTCTTATTGTTCGCTCAAATGATCATTTCATTATCAATTTTTCTCTTTTGTTAAGGTTTAGAAACAGGTTGTTTTTTCTAAACACTGCTATATGTACATCCTAATAATGCTGATACTGAATATCTCCTATTATTTTAATTATTATCTATTTTTTCTATGATTGGTTCTTTTACTGTTTCATTATTTAGGATAACATTAATTCATCTCCATTAAAATCTTTCTATTTCTTTTAAAAACATTTTGTTTTTCCTTTACTTCGAATTGCCATAAATTCTCAATAAAACACCTCATTTTTTATTTTAAATTTTAAATTCTCAAATAAAACACCTATTTACACATATGTCTGTAATTATTTTCTTTAATGATTATTATTATCATTATTGCTTTATGGCGTGTAAAATACTACTTATTTTCTACATTGATTTATACCTTATGCATGTTATATCTCATGATCAGTTTTCATAAACATGCCTTGTGTTTCTATAAATAGATACTCTTTAATATTTTCATTCAATACACACTATGGGTCTGTAAAATATAATTTTTCCAAGATTTTTTCAGATCTATAATTTTCTTCTTATTTTTTATGTTAAATATGTTAACGTATGAAAGTGGAATGCTAAATTCACTTAAAATTATTCTTATTATCAAGGTGTTTTTGTTCTTTTCAATTACATTTTCCTGTAAACACTTGGGTGCAACAATATTTAGCAAAGTATATGAATATTGTTTCATCTTGTCCCCTTATTCTTTTTTCCTGTTATGTCTCACACTTAGAAGTATCAATTCATAAAAATATTGTCCAATGGCTAAAATCTTCCCCGTCCCCAAATTATATAGTCCAATTCTACCTTTGACTCTCCCCACAATCATTTTCTTTCCTGTTCAGCATACAGTCTCCTCTCCTCACCTTTCTTGATGCTGGTTGTCTCCAGGAGTTCTGATTTCCCCTCTCCTGAGGTGAAATGTTATCCATGGAGGAATAACTCTGTTTAAGAGGATCTGGTCTCCCTCTGTACCAACTCCCTACAAATTAAAAACTGTTATAAGAACATTTCCCATTACGGAATAAACACATCTCTCTCCTCATGGTAATGTTCTCTAATGGTATCCCTCCCACACTGAACTGATACCTCCCTTGTTCTTCCCTTCTGTTTCTACTCCTCCCTTTGTCATCTTACAAATTCTCTAATAGCCCTTCTTCTCCCTGAGGAACTATGGGTACAATATTCTCTTTATTTTTAAGAATAATAATGATACAACAAACATTTCTCTTAACCTTCCATTTCCCCTCTGTTCTTTTGTGTTCCCTGCCATTTTACAATTTAGTCCCACAAAATACATTTCATTTACCTGCTGTGAAGGTGGAGGGGTTGAGACCATTTCTAGTTTATTTCTCCACTATTATTTTTCAAATTTATTCAAATTTTGTTTTCATCTTTATTTCCTTATGTACTTTTAGAAAGCTGTCTCTTAAAGTCTCTGCGGTTTCTTTTTTGTTCATGTATCTGAGTATCTTTCTCTTTCTAGCTGTTTTTCTTTTAATAATCCCTAGAAGTGATGCAATTTATTTCACTACCGATGCTTTTTAAAGGTACATATGTATATCTGCTTTTCTTGTGTTTCTGTTGATGGGAGAGCTTGTGAATAGAAAAAAAAACTTTTAGCATTGGGGGGAGGGGGCATGGCTGCTTCAAATTCCTTACTTTTAATTGAGTATCCATTCTTTCGTTGATTATTGGGTTTGGATTTACAGAATATAGCACTCTGGATTTCATCTTAAGTTCCTTTGTCAAAATATATTAATCTATTCCCCTCTACAGTTTCTGATGGACATAAAATAATCTTGTGATACTTGAATTTTCCACATCCCCTCAAACATTTTTCATTTTCTGTCATATTAGTTAATCTGATGGGTGTGAGTGCTCCCTCAGAGTTGGTTTAATCTACAATAGTGATTTGGAGTATTTTTTCATATGACTATAGATAGCTTTGATTTCTGTCTGAAAACTGCCTGTTCATATCCTTTGACTATTTGTCAATTGGAGAATAACATGTCTTCTTATAGACTTGACTCAGCTCTCTGTATATTTGAGAAATGAAGTAGGGCATAAATTCTGGAATTTGTTCTCTTCTAAATTCTTCTCTTGAAGTTTTGACTTGTCTTTTGAATTACTCTGGAATATCCTGCTTGGATCAATGTTCAATTTGGAATATAGGAGATTCTATATTTCATCAGGTAGCCAGATGGCTAGAAAGCTAGGCCTAGAATAAGGAAGACTCATCTTCCTGAGTTCAAATCTGACCTCAGACACTAGCTGTGTGACCTTTGAAAAGTCACTTAACCCTGTTTCCCTGAGTTTCCTCATCTGTAAAATGAACTGGAGAAATGGCAAATCACTCCAGTATTTTTGGCAAAAAAACCCCAAATGTGGTCGTGAAGAGTCAGACACAACTAAAGAATGACTGAACAACAATAGCTGTATTTCACCAAGCATTGGTTCAATTCCTTTTTCTTGCAATGTTCATCTAGGGATGTTTGTCATCATTTAGAGATGTGTATAATCATTTATGCATCCTGGGCCATCATCTCCAGTCATCCTGATGATATTTGGCCACTGGTCCCAGATGGCTGTGGAGGAAAAAGTGAGGCTGGTAACCTTGCACAGCCATGCCTCACTCAAATCAAAGTCAATTGCAAGTCATGGAATCATCACCCTGATGTCATTGTTCCCTAAAAGAACAAAGGACAAACCACAAACACATAACCACAATCATTTAGATGTCTTTTTTTTTTATCTCTTCCCTGATGATTTATCTGTGTGTTCTAGGTTCTTAGCCAAATTTTCTTCCTCTTAAGATCTTTGGTGGTTTTCTTTTTCTTTTTTTCCCTTTTATTCATCCATTGCTCATTTTCTGAGTCCTCCCCACTTTGATGGTGGATTTACCCCCACTGCTACAACTCAAAGCTATCTCAGATTTTCCCACATTGGAAAATCACTGACCTTAGTCCCTGACTCCAAGTAATTTCTTTATTTGGTGGTTTTTTTGGGGTGGGGAGGGGCAAGGGGGGAATAGATGTCCATGATGGAGGGTGTCAAATCCAAACAAATAAAATTAAAGGAGCAAACCTGTAAAAACTAATCTGAGAAATATAAACAACCAATTTAGTTCTTAGCCCCAACACAGAAGGATGATCACAAGGAAGCCAAACCTCTTCTCACCTACCACCACCAATCATGAAGTAACAATTCATATCCAAATCCCTGTGCTCCCACTTCACTAGCTCTGCCTCACCCCCACTCCCAAGTGGTAAAACCATCATAGATCCTCCCCACAAAGTATTCAGCCAGGGCCACATGGCACAAAGGCTTCTTGGGAACTCATTTTGTGTCAACATGAGGCCCCCAAACACCTCTGGACTCCCGTGGTAGTTTCTCCTTCGTTGATTAGTTGTAAGTTAGGTTTCTGTACAAGCTGGAAGAAATACGGTGAAAGGAAGGTAGGCACAATGGAGAGCTCTAGAAACTGTCCTCGGGGGAACCCCAAACTGCACAGCCAACTCCTCTTTTGCGTGGACCAGGATCTGAGAAAATGCATTATAAGCATAAGCAGCTATTCTGGAGACCAGCTACAAATCTGCAGAGGCCAGGGTCACTGATAAGCACTTGGTGGGACTGGCTGGTCAGTGCTGGCAGTGGTGGCAGCTATTCCCAGTGAGTCAAGCTCCTGCTCAGGACAGCCAGGCGGTACTGTATTGTCTTGCTTGGTCCATGCCCTGGGAATCTGCTGCAGATACATCAATGATGTTGCTGGCTGTCTTGGCAAGGATTGCAAGGCCTGATCATCCGGACCGGCTGCAGGCAGGCTGTGATAGCTGGGTTCTGCTCCATTTAGGGTCTTGGTTGGGGGACTGCTGGGGTCCAGAAGCAGCTGCCACTCCTCTCGATCCTGGTCCGAGTCCTCGTTGTCACTGCTATAGAAGCACTGCATTGCAGGGGGTCCGGCTCCAAGAGCTCAGATCTAGAGGATGACCGTCCAACTCGAGCGCTTTCTCCTCACGTGACGCGCGACCCCAACCCGCAGGCTCCCACTCGCCCCGCTGCGACCGCAGATGCGGGCAGAATCGCCCACGAACTGTTTCCAGTTCATGCCTCCAAGAATAAGAGAGGCCCCAGATGGCTTCTTGTCCAGTTTCCTTCAAGCTTGGTAAAGGTATGCACACTGACCTCCTGTCTCAGTCTCCTTAGATCTTTAGCTCTCTGGATATGCTGGATCAAGTGTCTTACCATTCATGAAAGGTTGAAGGAGCACAGAATGGGTGTTCAAAACAGAGTTTCTTCCAGCTTGGGTTCTCCCAACCTAAGGGCTGTGCCAGGAAGTACATGCCCCTCCTAATATCTTCTAGTCCTCTGCAAATGCCCAGGAACCGTTGAAGTTCTCTGCTTCCTGTAACAGGAAACACTCAAGGATGAAGTTGGTGCCTATTATCAGAGACTGCAATGGCAGCGAAATACTTAAGTACGTCCCAGAGCGCAAGCCCATGGGTCCACTTGCGAAACCTGCCAGAGCGTGGAGATTGGTAGAGTAGAAGAAAGCGTGAGGAAATATGAGGGATTAGCATTCTCCACTGTTAATTCATAAGGCCTAGTGACTATATTTGTTTTCTTATCCTGTGGGAACAGCTGTGGTTGCTCTTTCTCTAGGGCATAATTCTTCTTTTGAAGATTTTTTGGCAGTTAGTGGGGATGGGAGAAAACTTTTCATCCACACTTTTGTGGGTCACATAACCCAAAATAACTATCAATGAGGCGAATTAAACTTAAAGCAACTCATTAATGAAATTGGCAACAATGAAAAAAATCAAACAGGATATTCACTAGTAGCAGAGCTGTGAATTTGTCCAACAATTCTCAAAAAACAGTTAGGAATTAAGTAGAAAATATGCTAAATTATTCATACTCTTTATTGTTTCTCTTACTTGGTTTATGGTACAAAAAGATAATATATTGGAAAGAAATCGCTCTCATGTAGTAAGTTATTTGCAGCAATACATCTTTTAAAAAAAAACAGTTGGAAACAAAATGTGTCCAGCAAATATATGGTTGAATAAATTGTGCTAAATGCATTTAAAGAACTATAATTGTGTGATAGAGGTGAACAAATGTGAAAAATTCCCTGAAACATGGGAAGACTCATATAAATTGATACAGAGCAGAGAAAGCAGAATCTCAGGAAGGATTTTAAATTATTTTTAAAATGTAAATAAATACAACAAATACAATGTATAATATTGATTCTAAATTATCATAGTTAAAACATACATCACCTCTTTCTATTTTCATAGTTCTCACAAGCTTTGTAGATTCATTTTAGAAGTATTTTTAAAAATTAAGTATATGGTGCAAATAGTCTTAAATGAATAATATGAAAATTAGTTATCATACATTAAAATTCCTTCCATGTATTTGATAATACCAACAAGAAAATAAATAAATTTAGTAGAATTATTACTTTGATTTTAATTGTAGTTATTGTTTTATTTTTAATTACCATGCCTAGTCTATAGTGTGGTCCAATGAGTTTTTGCTCTGTTTATGTGATCTTGGACAGTTGTTTGACCTTGATTTCCTTCTCCATAAAATGAGGAAGTAGGTCTAAATGGTTTGATTCTAAATATAATCTGCTCCCTGATTTAAAGTTAGTCCACTTTGTTTGTTTTTTGCTTTTTTGGAGGGCAATTGGGGTTTAAGTGACTTGCCCAAGGTCACATGGCTAGTTTTTGTGCTAAGTGTCTGAGGCCGGATTTGAACTCAAGTCCTCCCGACTCCAGGGCCGGTGCTGTATTCATTGTGCCACCTAGCTGCCCCAAGTTAGTCCACTTTGGCAATATTATTAAATATTTTAGTCCATGTGGGAGCTGTTTAGTGAGCAATTACTTAACCTACAAAATTGTATATTCTGGCTAGAACCAAATTATTGCAGGAAGTACTATATTTAACCTATCTGGCCTATTGATTCATTGATCTTGAAATCTATTAAAATCCCTCAGTTATTTCTACATGAACACCTTTAAAGTTCAACTCAAGAGCTGATCCCTCATTGAAGCCTGAAGGTCAATGAAGCAGACAGCACTAAGTCTCAGACTTAGGATTTCTGTAATATAGTTCCATTTCTTATTTTAACTTACTACTTGACCTTTTGTGAATTGCTTCCCTCCCGTGGACCACATTATTCACCATATTTAGTATTATAGTATCCTAGAGTTCAAGAGACAGATGGTGTCTCAAATTTAGTCTAATACCATTTTATAGAAAAAGGAAACTGAGACCCAAGATGGTTAAATTGCCCAAGCTCATATTGGTAGTAAGAGTCTGGGAAAGAATTTGAACATTATTCTCTGACTACATAGTCATTTCTTTTTCAAAATTAAGTCTTTTTAAAATTGTATTTGTTTAACCAATGGTTTGTATTTTTTCTGTTCATACATAATATTTATTTCTACTGAATTTCATCAGTCTAGTTGCTGCCTACTGTTAAGATCTGTTTTTCTAATCCAAATTTCGTCTTCCAGCATATAAACTATTCTTCATTGCTTAGTGTCTTGAGAAAATTTGATAAATACTACAAAACCTATTGTCCTCTTTGAAATCACTGATTAAATTTTCAAATAGGATGTTATAGGGGAACTAGGTGGTGTAGTGGGTAGGGCACCAAGCCTAGAGTCAGGAAGACTCATCTTCCTGAGTTCAAATCTGGCCTCAGACATAATTAGCATGTGACTCAGGGTAAGTTGCTTAATATTGTTTGCCTCAGTTTCCTCATTTGTAAAATGAGCAGGAGAAGAAAATGGCAAACCACTGCACTTTTTTTGGCCAAGAAAACACCAAATGGGGTCATGAAGAGTCAGATAAGACTGAATAGCAACAGAAAACCTATTGTCCACTTTGAAATCACTGATTAAATTTTCAAATAAGATAGGCCTGAGTAAGTGCCTGGTCTAGAACCCCCTTCCAATATGATAGTGATCTATTAGTAAAAATTACGTTGTTTTCTTTTCTTTCAGGCATCTACCTATATAACTATTATTGATCTTTCATGATCATCAAACAAAATTTTGCTACCTTCTAGCTGATTGGAATGAAAGAATAAAATGGCAACATAATAGATGTCAGGAATAGGGCCATGTGACTGAATTGAGGTGACTTTCAGCTGCTACAATTCTACATGTCAATAAATATTTATTAAGTATCTGTATTATATTGGGCATTGGGGATAGACATAAAAAAGGAAAAACAGTCAGCTGTCCTTAGGGAGCTTACTTTCTGCTAGGGGGATGTGACATTTAAGCAAATATAACAGGGATTTGGTGGACAGTTAGATTGTGCAGTGGATAGAGCACAGGCCCTGGAGTCAGGAAGACCTGAGGTCAAATTGGCCTCTGACCCTTATTAGCTGTGTGAACTTAGCCAGTTACTTAACCTCAGTTTCCTCATCTGTAAAATGAACTGGAGAAGGAAATGGCAAACCACTCCATTACCTTTGCCAAGACCAAAAGAGGTCGCAGAGAAACAGATATGACTGAAAACAGCAACAACAACCCAGGGAGTTGGGGTGCTTTGGACTTGGAACTTGTGGGGAATTGATGCTATAAGAACTGAGAACTTCCTCTCAGAAAATGTTTGTATATTTGTTTTGGCTATACCTTTGAAGTAAATATTTTTATGTAAAAACTAATCTGATTCTTAAGTATTTAAATGAAATTGGCATTTTTGGACCCCACGGTGGGGCGGCCCAGAATCAGTGACAGAGACTAGAGAACCTAAAAATCCTAATGGTTTCAAAGAACTCTGGAGGAAGTATGAAATGTAACCCATAGCCTTCAGGGTCCAGAGAATCACTGGTATGTAGAAAAATAAAGACAATTGAGAGAAGTGTTTATTTTTCTATTTTATTTATAGCCAATTATTAGTATGGGGATGCAGGGGTTTTTACTCCTTTTACTTCCTCATTCAAAGAGCAGGCCTTGTAGGTCAGTCAATCTCTGAAGCACTATGCTGATGAAGAAAATTTGTCTAATTCTTTGGGAATATTTTCTTCAATCCCGGGTGGCACCCCACCCACTTAGGAGAGTTCTGATTAAAGTGTAAATAGAATCAAATCTAGGTAAATTCCAGACCTTTAGCTCCCTTCTCCTCCCTTTCCATTCCCTCCTCTTTTCTTTCCTTATTTCATCTTCCCTTCCCTTCTCTTTCTTCTTTCCTCTACCTAGGTCCATATAGGGTATAATATCCTTATTATTTCTTTATTATATCCTTATAATCTATAATATATATCTTTATTATATATAATATCCTTACCTGTGGGTGCTCTGCCCAAAAGAATGTAACTTTTGATTATTGAAATTCTGTTTGTCTTTCTTAGACCAAACTCTGGAGGATGATATTTTACATACATTCACATGTATGTGTATATATTCATATACCTACACATATTCACATACACATAGATAGACCCATTCTTTCTATCTTGTTTCTATAAAGTTGTTCATATGTTGTTGACCCCATTAAACTGTAAGCTTCTAGATGAAAGGAAATCTTTGCCTTTCTTTTTAAACCCCAGAGATTAGTAGTTTCTGACACATAGTAGGTAATTAATACTTATAATTTTTTTCTTTTCATTCAAGTTCACAAACCTTCCTCATGAAATCTATCCATGGATCCACACTAAGAGTCTCTGGCACAGTGACTAAAGAGTTGGTTTAGGGAGTCATGAAGACCTATATTCAAATTCCAACTCTTCCATATAATGACTGTGGGACCTGGGAAATTCATTGACTACTCTTTGTCCTTAGGCAGCTCTATAATACTATAAGTTGCAGAAAAAGTGCCAAAAAAGGATAGGTAGAAGGTGCTTCATCACTGGGAGTTTCCATACTAAGGAAATCACAAGTTCAGTTCTTTTTAAATAGTTATATTCCTCACAAAATAGTTGTGAGGAAATCACTTCATGAATCATAAATGTAGTATCTAAATATAGACAATTACTGTTAAAAAAAAAAGTCCAAATTCTTTTTTTTTTTTTTTG
>NW_027187460.1:54580602-54642788 GCF_028583685.1 Petaurus breviceps papuanus | reverse complement strand
GTATATGTATATGTATATGTATATGTATATGTATATGTATATGTATAATGTGTGTGTGTAGTCCCAGTTCTCAGTTTCTAGTCTAACCAACTTGGGGTAGAAATTGAAGGAACTGGGAATTTTTAGCCTGGAGAAGAGAAGACTCAAGAGAAACATCTCTTAGCTGTCTTTGGATACTTAAAAGGCTGTTTGGAGGAAGAAGGATTGCTTTGATTGGCCCCAAACAACAAAACTAGGAGCCGTGGGTATTTAGGCTTAATGTTAGGATAAACTTCGCAACAATAAAGTTTTCTGAGATGGGAATGGGCTACCCCCAGAGGCAGTGAATCATGGAACAAAAGCTTACTGCTCCCGGAAAAGGAATTGTTGCTCTGTGGACTCTTTTGGATTGGATTGCATTAGATGGTTACTGAAGTTATTTCCAATGCTGAAATCTAGGGATTCTGAAAGAGTATCATATGTTCATAGCATGCCTGATCTGTGGCTAACATATATAGGGGAGTAGGAAAGAGAAGCACAACCTCTGAATAGGAATAGAAGGGGTCAGGTCTAAATTGTAAAAAGAGTAAGTTTCAAACCAAAACTGGGCTAGGTCAGTATTTGGGGTAGCAATAAAGTATAGAAACCTAAGAGCTGAGATAAGCAGGAAAACCATTTTGGGGGGGAGATGTCCACATCAGGAAGTCAGTACAATATTAGGAAATGATGATGATGATGATGATGATGATGGAGATAACTACTATTGATATAGTACTTTGAAGCTTCCAAAGGGCTTTATAAATATTATTTTATACTCATAACAGTCTTGGGAGGTAGGTACTATTATTACTCCCATTTTACAGATGAAGAAACTGAGAGATTAAGGAACTCACCCAAGGTCTCACAGTTAATAAGCATCTGAGACTGTGTATGAATTCAGGACTCCCTAACTCCAGGTCCGATGATCTACTTGCTGTATACCCAGCTGCTAAACACTGAGGAAAATATTGTTTGCTTACCTATTGCCAGACAGCTTCAATCAATTCAGTTTAATCTGATGGATATTTATTAAGCACTAACTATGATAGCCAGGAAAGTTACTGGATGCTGGGGATACAAAGTCAGAAACAAAACAATTTCTACTCCCAAAGAACTTTCATTGCACTGGGGAGAACAAGATGTACATAGAAAAATAAATATAAAATGAAGACAAAATCAGCCTGAAGTCATCTTGAGGAGATACTACCATCTAGGGGAATCAGGAAAAGCCTCTTGTATGGAGGAGCACTTCAGCTGAAATTTGAAAGAGGCTGGAAATTCCAAGAAGTGGAGGTGAGTCAGGAAAGCATTTGAGGAATGGAGGATGGTCCATGCAAAGGCACAGAAATAGAAAACTGAATAATATACTTTCATAGACCAGTTTGGCTGAATATGGAATGAATAATGTAAGTTATCAGGAACGTGTAGAAAGACAGGAGCCAGATTGTGAAGAGCTTTAAATGCCTAAGGGTTTATGATAGATCCTAGAAGAACCACTGAACCTTATTGAGCAGAGGAGTGATATACTCCGACCATGCTTCATGAATCTCAACTTAGTTGCTTTATGGGGGATAGATTACAGAAGAGAGATTTTGGGGACAGGGAGACCAATTAGAAAACTATCACATAAGAAAAATTGGTACACTAATGAATCGTAAACTGATCCAACCATTCCGGAGAACAATTTGAACTATATCCAATGGCCTATAAAACAGTGCATAACCTTTGACTCAGCACTACCAGCACAAGGTCAATATCCCAAAGAGATTTTTCTTAAAAAAGGAAAAGGATTTTTATGCACAAAAGTATTTATAGCAACTATTTTTGTCGTGGCAAAGGATTGGAAATTGAGGGAATGCCCATCAATTGGGGAATGGATGGATAAGTTGTAGTACATGGTTGTAATGGAATATTATTGTTCTATAAGCAATAATGAACAGGATGCTTTCAGAAAAGCCTGGAAAGACTTGCATAAATTGATGCAAAGTGAGTAAGTAAAGCCAGGAGAATATTGTGCACAGTAACAGCAAGTTATACTTGTACATATAAGCATATATATATATGTGTGTGTGTGTGTGTGTGTGTGTGTATGTGTATGTGTGTGTATAACAATAATAATATATAACAGTATAGTAACACTATACAATGATCCACTGTGAATGACTTAGCAATTCTCAGCAATATAATGAGCCAAAGCAATTCTGAAGGATTTATGATGAAAAATGTTATCTACCTCCAGAGAAAGAACTGATGAAGTCTGAATGCAGATTGGAGCATATTTTTTTTTCTTTCCTTATTTCTTTGGATTTTTTGTTTCTTCGGTTGTTGTTGTGTTATTCTTTTGATCTGTGCATTCTTTCACAACATGGATAATATGGAAACATTTTGCATGACTGCACATGCATAATCTATCAAATTGTTAACATTTCAGACAAGGGGCAGGAAAGGGAGGGAAAGAATTTGGAATTCAAAAATTTTAAATGGCTTTACATGTAATTAGAAAGAAAAGAAAAAATATAGTTGCCACACATTTGAAAAATACTAAGAGGCAATAATAGCATGAAATTGACTACTGTCCTTATGAGTAGAGACAAGGTGAAAGATGTGAGATATTTTGTGAAAGAATGAACAAGACTTGGAAACTCGTTACATATAGGAATGAGAGAGAGAATAATTAAGATTGACTTCGAAGTTATAAATCTATATGACCTGGAAGGATAATGGTGTACTCGACAGAAAAAATTAAATTAGGAATAGGGATGAAGTTAGAGAGAAAGATAACAAGTTGTCTTTAGGACATGTTGAGGCAGAAATGTCTATGGAAATGTTTTTATGATAGCTTTTGATACTGCCAAATGAACTCCTGAATTATTCACACCAACCAAATAATGGTTTTATGTACTATCCGATCCTCAAGAATGACTCCCCAGACTTAAAGCTTTGACTTTCTGGGAAAACATCTTTTGAAGGTCCCTACACACAAGTAGTTCCCCTGCATTCTATTCCAGCAACCTGCCAGTTACCAAAGGTAGCCCCATTGCAACAGGCAAAGATACCTTGAAAAAAATGTATTGTTCCCATGATTAGCTTTTGTAAATAAGGTGGGGACTTAAAGAGAATAATTAAAACCTAAGATTAGCCCAGTGGAACAAGGGCATAGAGTAGCAGATATGGGTTTAGAGAAGTGAAGAAGGGATGTTGCTCCCCACAAATTGGTTGGCTGGTTAGTATCCTTTGTCTTGAAGAAGACCAAAATGACATCACTATGTTGGAATCAAGTACAAAAGGGAATGGAAGGCCAGTCTAAAGGTAGTTTCTGACTTGACTAGAATGGTACTCAGTGGCAACCAACTCAGCAGCAACCATAATAGAATAATAAGCTACATGGACTCCTTATTTACTTCATTTTCCTCACTGTGTAACCAGCTCCTGATAGGCAAATAGGAAATCTATAAGCATCTACCATAAGTTTATTTGTAACCACAATTGATGATAAGCAATTCCAATGTCAGTGCCTATTCATGACTAAATCACCTTGGATAGGCATGGCCAAGTCCTTCAAAAAATGCCCCACAAGAAGAAATAGAAGCTATAACAAATCTTCACTTAAAATACAGGTGTATCAGTGGTCTCTTTCACTTCCTGAAGCAAGCAAATCTTGACCCATACTGAGATGTCAAAACTCTACTTGAGTTCCTAAAAAAAACTTACATATGGCCCAATTCCACATTACTTTAGTCAGGTTTGGAATGCCCCAGTGGTCACTCTGGCCCAAAAAGCAGGCCATCATGAAGGGTTACTTCAACCAATTCATGAATAATCCCCAGCATTGGTGAATACTGGAACATAACTCATACCGAGTCAGACAGATATCAGGGTGATCATCTACCCATTCAGAAAAAGAGTTTGGTAACCCCATGTCCAACAAGTATTTATTAAAGTACTTACTAAGGATAAATGAACTATTCTTCAACTTTCTGCCACTAATTCTAGTTCAGCCATCTGGAGCCACAGAGAGTAAAATTAACCCATCTTCCGCATGAAAACCCTTCTGGTAGTTGAAGACAACTGATTTACTCCTTCCAAGTGTTCTTTTTCTGGACCAGTGTGTCTGAAAGAGTGGTCCCAGAATCCCTAGATCCCCAAGCCCCTTTCAGGAGATCCTCAAGGTGAAAATTATTTTTATAGTAATACTAAAATGTTTTATTAATTTTTTTTATTTTCTAATATGGTAATGATAAACATAGCCCACATAACAAAAGCTTTTGGGGGAAGTCCTCAATAATTTTTAAGTTAGAGAAGTCCCAATACCAAAAAGTTTGCAAACTACTGCTCTAGGCTAAACATATTCCCCCTCTCTCCAGAGAGAGAAAGAGAGAATATATTTTTTGTCTCCTTTCTTGATTACCCTTCTCTAAATGCTCTCCAGCTTGCCAATGCATTCCTGAAATGTGATACCCAGAAGAGAATACAGAAAGTGTGCAGGATTTGTAGTCAGAGGGCCTTAATTCGAATTCTGATTCTGCCAGTTTCTAGCTGTGTGACCATGGACACAATCTCTCTAGGCCTTAGTTTCTTCTAAAGCAAAGACATTGGACTAGATGAGCTCTGAAATCCCTCTAACTCTTAATCTGGTATGATCCTGCTGTTCTGAAACAATGCAGAATACAAAGAAACAATTGTCTTCACTCAGACCATTATATCTCTCTTAGAGTAGCAAGGTGGAACAGTGGATAGAGTACCAGTACCAGACCTGGAGTCAAGAAGACCTGGGTTCAAATTTTATCCCAGACACTTACTAGTTGTATGACCCTGGAGAAGTCACTTAACCCTGTTTACTCATCTGTAAAATGAGCTGGAGAAGGAAACAGAAAACAATAGCAGTATCTTTGCCAAGAAAACCCCGAATGGAGTAAAGAAGAGACTGACATGACTGAAAAAATGAAAGACAACAAACAAAATATCTCTCTTAAAGCCCGCATCCTAAGTTTGCATTTGCTTTATTGCTTTTTATGTAGTACTTTTGACTGATCATGACCTAGCAATGACAATTAAACCAAAATATTTATGGCTACTTCTCCCATGGGACACTGCCTTGCGGATACAATATGAGGGTAAGTGGGGAGCTTCCAGCCTGAAGCAGCATTGTACCTGACTTTCATTCCTCCACCAGCCCAGTATACCCTAGCCCCACATCAGCCCCTGGGCTACCCTTACCCCAACTCCTGATGACCATCTCTTTTCCCAACTGGCAGAAACAGGGAATGGAGCTGAACTAGTTATGTGCTCTGCAGAAATGTTATGTCTCATCTAGGTGAGACTGTACCCACCATCAGCCTGTCCTATGCTCTGCAATGCCTCTGCACCCACAGAGACTAAGTAGTTTTTTCCCCAGGTTAAAAATTACTAATTTCAACTCTGGCTAAAATTCTCCATTGTTATCACACCTACCCACACTCCACTTGTATAATGCAGATTTATCCTCATTAATAAATACAGTAGCCTGGCCTACCAAGGTGAAAGAATTGTGTCATAAGTGCTAATGTTCAAAATGAATCTGAGGCTGGTAAGGAAATCTGAAGAAAATGAAATGGCTTTAGCTGTAATGAACAGAAGAAAAATACCTGGTATATAGTAGGTGCTTAATAAATGTTTCTTGAATTGAATTGGGTCAAAGAAGGCATAGTACCACTACTTAGTATGGGGCAGATGCAGACCAAAGATAAAGCAGAGCTGTTCAATTTTATTTTGCTTCTCTTTGTCTGCCAAAGAGAATGAACTTTTCACTGAAAAGACCAAGTCAAAATGGCTGAAAGGGAGCTGATAGTTATAATAAGGAAGGAGGCAGGAAGAGGGCAGTACCTAGCTGACTTTGATGAGTTCACCTGGGTGAAATGGACTATGCCATTGGGGACTGAAAGAAATATCAGTTGTGATCGCTATGATCAGTAATATTTGAAAGATTGTGAAAGAGGGTAAAAGGCATCACAGGATTGTGAAAGATAACAATTGCCCCATTTTAAAAGATTTTGGTGTTTTGTTTTTATGTTGTCTAGATTTTCCTCTGATTCCTCCACTCCTTGAGAACCATTCTTTACTTCAAAGAATTTTCCTATTTTTAAAATGGAGAATGGAGACTGAAACCATGCATGTTCCAGTGATTTTGACATCAATTTCTGGCAAAATTCTGTAACTTTTTACTCAATGGAATTTTTGGTGAACTTCCAGAAAAGAAAACTTTAAATACAAAGAATCAATATGACTTCATGGAGAACAGGTAACAGTAGACCATTTTTTTGTTTTGGGGTGAATTTGCTATACAGGTATATCAAAGAAAGAAAACATGCCATAAAGCCTCCAAGGCTCTGGTGGAAAACACAGACAAATATGGGTTACAGTGAGAGATTTACCACTCACTGAACAATCAGATCCATAGAATAGTCAAGGTCATCCTGGGAAAAAGGTTTTCCAGAGATCTATGCTTGGCCTTGTATTATGAAATATTTTTATTAATGAGTAGGATAAAGGAACACATAGCATTCTATTCACATTTGTATATGATGAGGAAAGGATAAGTAATACAATGAATAACAGAATTGTAAACTATCTTGACAGTATAGATCATTGAATCTAATAACATGAAATTTAACAGTAATAAATAGGAAGTCATATATGGGTCAACTTCACCTATATAAAACAGGAGGAACAATAAATATGATGGATAGGTTTTTCTAAAAATTATCTGGAGGTTTTAATGAACAATAAGCTCAATAGTAGTCAAAAATGTGTTTTTCTTAAAGGTTATAGAAATGTGTGCTCATAATATTAGTTAGTTCCCCTCCTTCAAAAACTCCAAACAGAAGCTGAATAAGCACATGTCTGATAGATTATAGAGCAGGGATTCTAAAATTTTTTTGCATACTAGGCCCTTTTGGCAGCCTGGTAAAGCCTATGGACCTCTTTTCAGGATAATGTTGTATCCTATTCAAGTAATAACCAAGCCTGCTACTTCAAAGAGTAGATGAGATCAGGCATGTTCATGTGGTATGGGTATAATCATAATGGAATGAGGGGAATACTACTGTACTTTAAGAAATGGTGAGCTCAATGACATTTTTTTTTTTGTTAATGTAAAGACTTGCATGAAATAATGAAGAGTGAAATGAGTAGAACATTGTATACAATAATAGCAATATTGTTTTAAGAATGAATTTGAGGGGCAGACAGGTAGCACAGAGAAAAAGAGCACCAGCTCCAGTGTCAGGATGACCTGGATCAAATCCAGGCTCAGATACTTAGCACCACACCCAGAAATAACTGGCCGTGTAACCTTGAGCAAGTTACTTAACCCTGATTGCTTTAAAAAAAAAAAAGAATGAATTTGAGTGAATAAACCATTTTGTCTATTATAAATAACAAAATTAACTATAAAGGATATATGAAGAAAGATGCCATCTGCATCCAGAAAAAGAACTAAGTAGAAGCATGTATAGAATAATTTTTCTCATTCATATTTTACATATGTATGTATTTATGTGTGTCACACACACACACACCCTATTTGTGTCTAATGGTAGCCATATCTGGGGGAGGAGGGAGAAAAAAGGAAAAAAAAGAAATGTGCATGATAATTTTGTATGTTTTATGTATATTTGAAAGGAATACAAAGTTGTGCATTTGCAGTTTCATGTGCAATCATCTTTTTTACTATTCTATTTTATGGAAATGCTTGTTCTATTCTGTAAATTAAAAATATAAATGGATTTTTAAAAATTAAAAAGATAACATTTTCAAACAAGCAAAAAATTGCGAAATTAAAGTTAGATGTTACAGGGGGGAAATGTAATTTTTCCTATCCAAATTCACAGATTGTGTCTGAAATCTATCAATGGATACTGGGTTAAAGATACATGTTAGTGGAGCAAATACTTTAGCAGGTGTGGCCACTATGCTCCTTCTGAATTCCTCTGATTCTGCAGTGATTATCATCCTGTTCACCTATATAGTATTTTAATGTTTCTTTTACTTTTGTATTTTCTCCAGTAAAGCTAAAAATATATTTGTCTCCTCATTTTTTTATCTTTACTTTTTCTTACTAGCTTTTACTTATTCTAAGTAGCAAGGCAACTTGGTGGCACAATAGATTGAGTACTGAATCTGGACTCTGGAAGAAATGAGTTGAAATCTAACCTTGGACATTTACTAGCTGTGTGACTCTGGGCAAGACAGTTAACTTCAGCCAGCCTCAGGTTCCTCAGCTATTAAATGGGAATAATAATAGGGCCTACTTCCCAGGATTGCTGTAAAGATCAAATGAGATAATATTTGTAAATGCTTCATTTCTGACATGTAGTAAGTGCCTAATGAATGCATGTTTTCTTCCTTCCTAAGCTTTAGGGGCCCAAGAATTATTCTTATGGAATCATACCATTTATTTGAACTCATCCTTTGTATTCTGCCATTGTTTCCCTCTTCTCTGCACATTTTTCAAAATTAAATTAAGTTTGGTGAGGTCATCTATATCCACACCAGTTTTTTTTTCCCCTTTTTGTCTTTGTGTCATGATACTTTCCTTCTTTCCTTTAGAGTTTCCTTTGTCTTGGTGATATACTCTTATGGACTTTAATTTGCCAAATCCAGCAGTTGAAGTGAATATAGACCAGAGGCCAACTATGAGGGTAGGAGTAGGAGAGAGATTTCTCTTTCTTCTCCTTCATTGGCCATGGCATATAAGGATAAAGATACTCATTTAGAAGGAGAGAGTCCATCAAGAAATTGGAAAGTTAAAAAATTTGACATGCAGTTGAGGTAGGAGAGACACATTCTCTAGACAGCCATAAATGGAAAGACCCAGTTACTTAGACCAAAATAGTCTGCCATTTTACCGATCCAAAAGGCTCCCTAAGAACAATCTGCATTTCATTTGATTCTTGTTGGCGCTAGAGGTCTTCAGTTATTCTGAAAGTAGTAAAGTTTTAGTCAAAAAAGGTTTGGTGGACAGTGTGGATTGAAAAGTTTTAGGATATAAGGGAGTTTAGAAGATGGCAGAGTAGAAGCAGGTCCTCCCCACTGCTCCAGCTTCCACCTCCCCAATCCATGTAAAAAGGGGATTCTGAACAAACTTTGGAGCTGCAGAACTCACAAAATGACACAGAGAAGCTAACCTCCTGCTGAGGACAGCCCAGCAGGCAGGAATCGGCCAGCGCGGGGCTCTGGGAGCCGAGCCCAGCCCCATGGCAAGGCTTTAGACCCAGGGTGGGCCTGACCAGCAGCCAGAGGGACTCCAGATCAGCAGCACCTGTGGCCCTCTCCAGAATTATCAACACATAGATGCTAAGGACAAAGTGAGAGGTCAGTGCAGTATGGACTTTGGGACCCAGTAGTTGGGAGTGCCTACACTTTTGCCCCCAAGGTGAGAAGCCACTGAGGGCTGCCTTGCAGCCATGCTGCCATGTGGCAGCTTTAGCTCCTGGCCTGCAGAATGTAAGGGGACCAAGCAACCAGTCTGAGGGGTAATTGCTCTTGCTTTCACCTTCTTGGATCTGGATTGCAGTCTAGGGTCTTAGGGTGTGTGTCCAGCTTGCCAGAGCATGTGAAGGCTTCAGCAATGGCTTCCAAATAATAACTCTGGCAGCTGCAAAAACCCCAGCATTTGGGACAGAAGCTCACCTGTCTGGTGGCAGAGTCCTACTGTGGCAAAAAGCCCAAAAGTCAAGTAATCGAGTGGCAACATGCCCAGGCAAAGGAAACAAAGTAAACAGAAGAACCCAACATTAGACTCCTATTTTGGGGACAAAAAGGATCAAAGCATGGAACAGGAGGAAGACAGTGAAGTCAGAACTCCACACCAAAAGCTTCAAAGGAAAATACAAGCTGGTTACAGACCATAGAGGACCTTAAGAAGCAAATAAGAAAAGTGGAAAAGGGGCGGCCAGGTAGCACAGAGAGATCGAATCCAGGCTCAGACACTTAGCACCCACCCAGAAACACCTGGCCATGTAACCTTGAGCAAGTTACTTAACCCCAATTGCTTAGGGGAGGCCAGGTGGCTTAGCGAGTAAGACTGGCCCCAGTGTTGGGATAACTTGGGCATCATATCCAGGCTCAGATACTTAGCACCACACCCAGAAATAACTGGCCATGTAACCTTGAGCAAGTTATTTAGCCCATATTGCTTAAAAAAAATGAGAGAGAGAAGTGGAAGAAAAATTGGGAGGAGAAATGAGAACAATGCAAGAAAATTACAAAATGAGAGTCAACAGCCTGAATGAGGAATATAGCACCTTAATAAACAGACTAACTCAAATGGCAAAAGAGTCTCAAAAAGGCAATGAGAAGAAGAATGCCTTAAAAAGCTGAATTTGCCAGATGGAAAAAGAATCTCAAAAGCTCAATGAGGAGAATCATTGCTTCAGAATTAGATTGGAGCAAGTGGAAGCTAATTACTTTATGAGAAATCAAGATTCTATTAAACAGATCCAAATAAATGAAAGAATAGAAGGCAATGTGAAATATCTCATTAGAAAAACCACTGACCTGGAAAATAGATCCAGGGGAGAGAATTTAAAAATTATTGGACTACCTGAAAGCCATGATCAAATAAAGAACCTAGGTATCATCCTCCAAGAAATTCTCAAAGAAAACTGCCCTGATGTTTTAGAACCAGAGGGCAAAATAGAGGTTGAAAGAATCCACCGATCAACTCCTGAAAAAGATCCAAAAAGAAAACTCCTAGGAATATTACAGCCAGGTTCCAAAATTCCCAGATCAAGGAGAGAATATTACAAGCAGCCAGAAAGAAACAATTTGAATATTGTGGAAACACAATCAGGATAACCCAGGATCTGGCAGCTTCTACACTGAGGGAATTGAAGGGCTTGGAATATGATATTCCAGAGATCAAAGGAGCTGGGATTAAAACCAAGAATCACCTACCCAGAAAAACTGAGTATCATGTTTCAGGGGCAAATATGGTAATTCAGTGGAATAGAGGACTTTCAAGCATTCTTGATGAAAAAAACAGAGTTGAATAAAAAATTTGAGATTCAGATACAAGAAGCAAGAGAAGCATGAGAAGGTAAACGGAAAAAAAAACATAAGGAACTTATCAAATTTGAACTATTAACATTCCTATATGGAAAAACAATAATTGTAACTGATGAAACTTTTCTCAGTATGAAAATAGTTGAATGGAATACACACACATATGTCTATATCAGAGGGTATACGAGCATATGAATACATATGTGAATATGTGTATATATGTTTACAGGTAGACATAGTTAGAGGGCACAGGACCAATTTAGTAGGAAGGGATGATACTTAAAAGGATATAAGGGAGTTTAGGGGTTACAAAGGGAGCCATTGAATAGATTAGGAGATGGAAAAACCAGATTGGAGAGAAACTGTAAAGAATTGGACTAATTAGAACAGGAATGAGGATTTAAAGCAGAGGTAATAGGAATATAAAGCTTATGTTTAAGGCAGTGAGACTGTATTACCTGTACTGGGAAATCAATATAGGGAGGTATAGATTTATGTGATATGCTCAGTCCAATAAATAACTTATTTCGTAGTTAGAAATGGAATGTGAAATGATGTTATTTCAGAGTCTGCCTATTTGAAATCTCATTTATACTTCTGTTCCCTTTGATGACACTATGGGGTTTCCAGCCAATCTACTAAGTAGGTAGGACAAAGTCTTACTCCTAGGGGAAGGTAGAGAGAGAGACAGACAAACACAGAGACCTGGGGACAGAAACAAAGAGCAACAAAAACAGAGACAGAAAATAGTGTAGATGTGTGTTTGTGTGTATGTGAATTAACAATTCATATTTATTATTAAAAAAGAGTGATTGGATGAATGTTTAATTATTCTTTAACTGCTTCTTACCTATATCTGTGTTGTGTATCCTCAACTGGAAAGTATGTCCCTGGAGAGTAAGGGCTATGTCTTAAATGTTTTTTTTTTCTGTTCTCCCCATATTGCACAACATTATGAACATAGTAGTAATTAAACAAATATTTATTGAATGGTGAAAGAATTTAGAAACTACTTTTACCGTGGAATTGGATGGGGGAGACAATTAAGAGTCATTATAACCAGCAGTAAAACACTTACTGAAGAAAGTAAAATCAAACGAGAATAGAGAATGAAAAATAGAACATGGTCTTGATATAGAACATGATTCATACAGAACAAGGAAGAAGGATAAAACTATACTTAAAGGAAAGAAATATAATTTGATACATGATTTTCTTTCTACCTTATAGAGGAAATAATCCTACTATACAATTTTATTAGCATTTTTGGAGCCTGATTTTTCGTCTCCCAAAATGGGAAAGTGTACAGTTATCCCTGTAGATATTTTGACCAAACTAGATTGCGCAGCCTTCTGCTCACGTGCTGCCTTTAACATCCTTATAGGTAGGGGACATGCCTCTATGTCCCCTCAATGATAAATGTGGTTGGATAGCTTAAAAAGTATGGCCATCCATGTCAAATAGAAAGAGAACTGAAGGTAAGGGGGAGGACCTGCATTCTGCTCCCACATCTACTTCTATCGTTACAATATGTATGACCTTGGGCAAGTACATGGTGTATTGGTTTACTGTAAGAAAGCAAGATAACAATCTTACCCACCATTGCGTTATTCTGAATGTCAAATAAGATCATGAGAAAATGAATTATAAACTTTCATATGAGGATAACTTGAAGTAATTAGTTACGTTTAGCCTGGAGGATAGAAAATGGTGCTCTATCAGCCACCACTACACCATCCATACAAGGAACCATAGGTTACAGCAATGAAGGAGAAGTTTTTAATGCCATGGATTAGTTCACTTACCTTGGCAGTGCACTTTCCAGGGATGCACACATTGACAATGCGGTTGACAAATGCATTGCCAGAGCTAGCTCAGTATTTGGGAGGCTCCAAAAGTATGGGAGATAAGAGGTATTAGATTGACTATAAAACTGAAGATCTACCTCATTGTTGTAGGCCTATGAAAGCTGGACAGTCTACCACAGCCACGCCAAGAAACTGAATCACTTCCATTTGAATTGTCTCAGGAAGATTCTGAAGATTACGTGGCAGGATAAGAAACCATAAAATGAGGTCCTTTCTCAAACTAAACTTTGATTCATTCAAACTCTGCTTCAAAGAGCACAACTCCAGTGGGCTGACCACGCTGTTCAAATGTATTATTCCTACATTGACTTTAGCATAGTGATGTCATTTTGGTACTCTTCAAGAACAAAAGACAACAAAGAAACAACCAATCATAGGGCAATGAAATGGAATGGATATTGTAGCTGGCATTAAGTATTTGAAAGGCCAGTACATTAGAAAAAAAAAGATTAAATTTGCTCTGTTTGGTCTTAGAAGGCAGAAATAGGAGCAACAGAGAGAAGTTGAATGAAATAATCCCTAATAATGATAGCTATCCCAAAGTGGAATGGGCTGACTTTAGAAGTAGTGAGTTCTTAGTCCCTGGGGGCTTTCAAGGAGAAGCTGGGTGACCATTTAAGATAAAGCAGGATTCACATTCAGGTATGGTTTGTACTGGATGTCCATTCATATCCCCTCCAGCTTTGAGATTCTGTGAGCCTGTGAACTGTAGAGTGCTATATTATTGAGATATTATTAGCAATAGCTGTGGTGATTCTCTGATTCAGCAGTGATGCTACCATGCAGCTCTGAAAAAGGAAAATACCTTTCTTCTGAGTGTCACAAGGTGTCCAATGAAGAATTTAATCAGCCTCCACTTAGAAAGGTGTGGGTGTGGAAGGAACATGGAGCCCAAATTACATTAACTCTCTCTTTCATATCTTAGCAAATGAGAATTAATTATTTGATTCATTGTGATTCATCTTTTATAAAAGAACTTTAGTTCTATTTCTAATATCTTTAAAAATATTCACTAAGTTATATGAATCTTCATTTGTACCATTCATTTCCTTTATGGATTTGTGACTTATCTAATTATTTTATTTTAGTTTCGTAGTATGATGTAAATTCCCATCTTTATAGAATTAATTGTGAACTTTAACAACTAAACCTTGAATAATTTCAATCTAGCTTTTTTTTCTTTTTGGAGGGGGCAAGGCAGGGCAATTGGGGTTAAGTGACTTGCCCAAGTTTACATGGCTAGTAAGTGTTAAGTGTCTAAGGTCACATTTGAACTCAGGTCCTCCTGATTCCAGGACTGGTGCTCTATTCACTGCATCACCTAGCAGCCCTTCAATCTAGTTTTTAAGTAAAAAACCACACAAGTGCCCACCTTGTATAGGGTTCCCTTGGACCTAACTTCCTCACCTAAAGAAATCCTAACTAAAATATTCAGTTCCCCAGGTTGCTTCAGATTATGCTTGAAAACCTCCTTTCATCAGTCAGGAGAAAAGTATCAACTCTTAGTCATTAATATCATCTTATCATGATGACCAAATATACTTATTACTAGATGTAGTATGGTTCCAGGAAAGAATGCTAGATTTGTTGTCAGAGGACTTGGTTTCAATCCTGGTTCTTACACTTAACTACCCATGTGAGTTTAGACAAGTCATTTCACCATTCTGGACCTCATTTTTCTCATCTGCAAAGAACTGGACCGGAACTTCAAAGATCCCTTCCAACTCTAAACTAGGAGTCTATGAATTATTAAGACATAGGAGAAAGTTACTACAAATGGTGCCATAATTGCTTTGTTCTTTTGAATGTAAAATAGCATTATCTAACCTGGTTACACACACACACATATACATACATACACACATATAATATATACATACACATATATACATATAATATATATGGTTATATATATATACATATAATAATATAATTGGCTATACCATTTGTATGGCAACCAAGATGGCACAGTGGAAGGAAGTAATGCAACTGAGCTCCCATTATAATTCCTCCAAACACATCTACAAACTGGAACAGACTGAATCCTGATGAAGAAAGTCAGAAAAAGTAGTGAATCCTTTGTCTACCCCAGGTGAGCATGGGAAGACAGATCAAGGTCTGAAAATATGGAGGACAGGGTTGGTCCAGGAACACAAAGCATTCCAGTGCCCAGGGAGAAGCTGCACACCAGCACAGTGGAAGGTCCCAGACCCCTACTAGGGCACCCTCAGACTCAAACCAGGGTTCTGTAATGAGGACAAGTGCCAACTGACAGCTTTGACACCTACTACCCAATCCTGGACCACAGACCTAGGGCAGAGTGAGAAGGGACCATCTCACAACACAGTGATAGCTGGCATTGCCTTTCCAAGATAGGGAGGTCCTGGGTGGTCTATTAATAAAGAGTAAGTTCTGAAGCCAGCAGCAGCAGTGGTATGACTCAGACCGGAAACTCAGAGAAGAGTTTGACTTCCAGCACTAGCCTATCTTTAGAATAAATAAGGAAGGAAAGCCAGACCAAAGAGGAGTCTACAGTTGGATTTGGCAATTAAAAGATCATTTGTAATTTTGAGGAAAGCAGCATTGGTGGAATGATGAGGTCAAGAGCAGAATTAAGAAGAGAGTGAGAGGAGAGAAAATTAAAGCACCAATTGTAAAACAATCTTCTCAAGGAGTTTAGACACAAAAGGCAAAATCACTACAGGACAGTAGCAGTTAAGTGAGGTTTTTGTGGACAGGGGAGAGATGGACAGGTTTGTGGTCAGTAGTCAGGGAGAGATTGAAGCTAAGTAGATAGAGTAAGGATGACAAAGAGGGCAATCTGTTGATTGATGAGGAAGATAGGATGGGATTAGTTTATTTGTGCAGGTAGAAGGGTTTGCCTTGGTGAGGAGTAAGGCCACTTCTGCATATGAGACAGGAATGAAGGAAGTAGTGGCAGAAGGCATCTGAATGATACGAGATGAGAAAGAGAAGAGAAGAGGGAGCTCATGGTGAATGGCCTCAATTTTTTCAGTAAAATATGAGTCAAGATTCTCAGCTGAGATGGTGGAGAGAAGGGGAGTCATTGAACATTTGAGGAGGGGTGAAAAGGTTTGGAAAAGCCACTCCGGAGAATGGGTTAGGGAGTTGAAAAGGGAGTTGTAGAAGAATTGCCTTTCAGCAGTGAGGTCCCAGGTTAAGTTGTATAACATAAATTTGTAGTGGACTCAAAACATTTGGGTGATTTACACCACCTTTGTTCAGCAGCACGTGTATCAGAACAAAAGTGGTGAATTGTAAGATTAACCCAAGGCTGAGGTTTAGCAAGGTATAACTGGCAATATGAAAAAGGGGCTAGGAATTCAAAAGAGGAAGACGGTATGGAATTGAGTTAGTTAACCAAGGGATAACAATGGAGAAAAGGGAGAGAGTGGCTAGTGCAAGGTAACCAGTGAAGGTGTCAACTAGCTGTGTGACACTGGGAAAAGCTGCTTAAGTTCTCTAAACCTCCCTTTTATCATCTATAAAATGAGAGGGTTGGACTCAGTGGCCTCTAAGTTCCCTTCAATCTCTAAATCTATGTTCCTATGATTTCAATATTCCACTATTAAAACATGATCTTACAAGATAACATCAAACCTGAAATTCATTCCTCATCAGAACTCCCTGGGGCCCCTCTCTTCCTCTGTTTTGGAACCATATCAAAATTTCCCATGTGTCTACACTCATGGATTTCATCATGCTGCTACATATGTTCTATTTCCATGTCCCACTGCTTTTTAGCTTCTTTTTAATGTGTTGTCTTTTCTCATTAGATTGTGAGCTCCTTGAGGGCAAGGATTATTTTTGGCTTTTTTTTTAATCCCAGTGCTTAGCACATTGCCTGGCATATAGGAGGCCCTTAATAAATGTTTATTCAGTGTGTGACTAACTGATAGGGACAATTATTTGAACTGTAATTTCTTTGTTATAAGAAACTCTTGGATGAGGAAACCACCTCTACCAATGTAGTTTGGAATCTTCGATGCAAGTTTCAGTCTTAGGTAATCGTCTAGAGCCTTGGGAAGTTAAATGACTTGACCAGAAGTGAGACTCTGGTCTCAGAGGTAAGACTTGAACTCAGGTCTTCCTGGCTCCAAGGATGTCTCTATTCACACATCCCAAATGATCTTCCTTTCTCTGTTTCTCTCCCCTCCCCCTCCCTCCCTCTCAATGAATTTGTTTAGGTAAAATCTGTAACTTTTATCAAGCATATATGTGTATATTTGTATACATAAATATATATATGTTTATATGCACTCACTATATGTTATGTATACATTGCACATAATATATCATACTTACAAAGTACACATGTATTCTATAATGCAACATATTGTATATATAAAATATATAATTTTTCTTATTGATCTTTTTATAATGCATATTCTGATAGAATATTATACATCAAGAAATATAAATAAGAAAAGTTATAAATTTGAAAAGATTGTTAAACAAATGAGATAAAAATAGGACTCTGTAATGCCAAGCAAAGGCAACTTCCCAAGGTTCAAAATACCAGCATAGCTGCTCTCCATTTTATTCAGTGACAAATTAAGAGCAGAGAAAATCAAAATACAGCATAAGTAAAAATACAGCATTCACCAAGTGTAACTCAATAATTACCAAGTACCACTTCACCCCTGGAGATTATAATTCATTTAGTCAATCCCAAAGACCCTCTTCTAAGTACTACTTCACCCCTAGGCAGTACACTCATTTGGTCGATCATAAAGCATAAAAAAGTCAAAAGTTCCCCACCCTTGGATCACAACTGAATAGGCTATCTACCCCAGAGTTACAACAAGCTTAAGCACATCATTTAACACCCAAAGAGAGGTCTTTTCTTCATCTTGACCCAAGGCAAGTTCTCAGCAATCTTTGTTCAAGGCCACAAGATACATTGCCAGTGTCCTCATTAATTCATTCTCTGTCTGCAGAACAGTCCTAGGACCCCTGAAAACATTAGCAAAACCCTCTTACAGGATTTTTGTAAATATACAACAAGAAAATCCTTCTTCAGGGCTTCTGAACCAACAGCAAGGTTCCAGAACCTCTGCAACAACAGAATTGTCCTTCACCAGTAGATGAATCTGGCAGAACAACATCGAAACAGACAGACAGGGGCGTCCAGGTAGCACAGTGAGTAAGAGCACTGGCTCCAGTGTTGAGAAGACCTGGAGATCGAATCCCAGGCTCAGACACTTAGCATCCACCCAGAAACACCTGGCCGTGTAAGCTTGAGCAAGTTACTTAACCCTGATTGCTTAAAAAAAAATTATATGTATACATATGTAGGCTATAATTAAAGAAAACTAGAATTAA
This sequence comes from Petaurus breviceps papuanus, assembly GCF_028583685.1. Lineage (NCBI taxonomy): Eukaryota > Metazoa > Chordata > Mammalia > Diprotodontia > Petauridae > Petaurus > Petaurus breviceps. The sequence continues at coordinate 54,624,513 of NW_027187460.1, read as the reverse complement.
GCAAAAATAATATGATAAAAATGCACATATTCAAAATGATTTTAAAAGAAATTGTTTAACAATGTCTATGTTAAAGGATAAATCATTCAAAATAATAGCAAATTATCTCAAAATAGCAGTGTACATACTATCTGTTAAGCTCTATAAAATGCAGGTAATGCATCCTTAGAGGCAAAGTTATAGTATAGAATGCATTTATTAACCAGAACAAAAAAAAGAATCTTGAAGAACTGAGTTTACAATTTAAATAAATTAGAAAAGGAAGAAAGTAAATGACTAAAGAAAACTGAAGAATAGTGATTATTAAGATTTGGACCACAATTATTAAAATAGAGACTACAGGAACAACTGTAACATTAAAGAAACCCAAGATAGTTTTATTTGAAATTCATTAAAACTAATAAACAATAAGGAAATGCAATTTTAAAAAAGAATAGAGAAAAACTTGCAAAAAAAAGGGAGATCAAAGCAAATACAAAAGAAATTAAGTAAGTTATCAGACTTTACACACAATTATAGAACATCCACTGGTCCACCATCATGCATTGCTGTTAGTTCTGCCCTTTTGGGTCAAGGATAAATGAGAATAAATTTAATTTCTTTTTCACAACACAGTCATTCAAACATTTTCCTAACCTCTAGGTGTTACCATGGAGGACAGCTGGTTGACTAGTAGTACTCCTTCACTCTTAACACTCCTCTCTGTAAGTACAAGGGACTGACTCTTCACAGACCACTTCTACCTCTACTTAGTAAGAACAGAGAGGGGCCCTCTCTTTTGGTCCCCACCCTCTCCTCTGACTCCCATCTCAATTTGGATAGGTAGAAGTTTTGGAAGAGTGGCCACCCCAGGGTTTCCCTTCCTCTGACTTCTCTCTTGCTGGAGTTGGGGTTAGAGATTTCAGGAGACACAATCAGTCAACACCAACAGGCTGATTTACATTCCAAAAGAATAGCCCCAGATACACAGAGTCCTTTCTCTGCTTTTTTTGAGCATGTTTTATAGGTTTTTAGTATAGTATAAAACATCACTGCTTGCCAATTCTCCAGTTAGAAATCACCTAAAAATTGACCAAGACTTCTATTTCATACCTGAGCCAGGAAGGAAACTTCCTAGCCAGTTACATTTTATTACACCAAACAGCCAAAGCTGCAACCCTGTTTGCATTCCCGGACCACAATTAAAATACACACAAGGAAATGCACATTTATTGGTTGACAACAAAAATTTTTTTGTGTGAAGAAAAACAAAATAAGAACTTCTTTAAGTGCATGACAAAATAAAAAAGCAGAAGTGGACAGAGTTGAAAAAATAAATCTTGCACATTTACTGACCATATTTATAAAAAGAAAAGGCATCTCCTAACAAACACAACCAGTTTTCCATGTCATAAAATGAGAATGTGGAATATGGACAGCCACCTGCTTCTACTCTTAGGTCACAGTTCCAACTTGCACAGCAATCTCATTTTCTCATTTCCCTGGCTGCAGAAGGGCTACAACTGCTATAACTTCTACAACTGCTTAGCTACTGACCCCTTACTACTCCCAGTTGCTTCTTTTTCCCCTTCTCCAAACTGTCCCATGTGAGTTCTATATCCCCAAACAGTTCCATCCCAATTTGCATGTTATTCTTTCTATCTCTTCCAGGCCAAGAAGAGACTACAATTCAAGGCACTAGATTATGATTCCCAAGATATTTAGCTAGCATTCAACTATACATCCTGCCTTTAGGACCTGTTGCTCTTATCTTTTCCCCCATCTCCCTTATTTTTTGAAAACTTCTCTTTCTAAGACTACACAGCCTCATTTCTTTGAACCAGTGCTTTATATAGCATATTCTCAAAGACTTTTAACAGAAGGTAACTATATTAATAACAGTGCAAGAAATAGCACTTTAAGGCTTGCAAAATGCTTTACACTATTAGACTCTGGTTAATCTCTTTTTTCTGCCAAGATCTAGAAAGGAGAATTTAGCTTTAAAAAAAAAAGAGTAATCCATTATTTTATTATGTCTCATTCTAAATTATCTGTTGCTAAATGATAAAGTCTTCTCAGTTTATCTATTCAATACATCTATAGATAACCTAGACTTAAAAGACTGTCTGTGTTAATCTGGCTTAGCCATTAGGGCTAGATTTTTTTAAAGAACGGAATTTAAGGGCGGCTAGGTGGCCCAATGAATAGAGCACCAGCACTGGAGTCAGGAGGACCTGAGTTCAAATTTGACTTCAGACACTTGACACTTACTAGCCATGTGACCTTTGCCAAGTCACTTAAACCTAATTGCCCTGACTTCCCCCTGCAAAAACAAAAGAAAGGAATTTAATCTTATAGCAAAATTAAAATCAATTAATCAATAATAGTTTATTTCCTTATCATCTCAATGGTAGAGAGACTACCCATGCCAATGATATGGAACAAGAGTATATTGGTAAATATTTAATGAACATTTCTCCAGAAAAAAAATAATGTAACCATGAGACATTTTTAAGGTTAATCTGCATTATCAACATTTTCTCCATCACTTTCTCAAGTCTAGACAATAAATGAAATTGTTAAAAATCTCTAATTTGTAGTCTTTGCTGATTTATGGAGTATAAATGTTCACACTAAATATTGACAATTATCTCTCACCAGCCAGTAGGAGCTAACGCCTATATATCCCAATATGAATTATTTAAATGTTTTACATAATAAAACATTTAAGTATCCAAACCAAAAAGAAAATAAAAAAGATTTGGGAGAAATTTTTGTAACTATGGCTAACAAAAATCTGACATCTAAGATCTATCATGAAATAGCATAAATGAAGAATAATTGGACCTATTGCCCAATTGAAGCAAAGTTAAAAATATGACCAGATAATATTCCAAAAAGTATATACATTTTATCCTTTTTTTTGTTCAAACTCATAAATAGAAAAATGTCCATTTTTAAGCCTCACGTGACATCTTGCAACAGAGATTTCAAATTCCTGAGTGCAACAGAACCAGATTAAAATATTATTGCAAAATATTTAACAAAATAAAGAAAAACTTATATAACATAGATAATGTTAATATGTGGTGTTCTAAGTCTATATGCAGCCTCCAGGGATCCATTTCTATTTGGTTTTGACAACACTGTCTAATATCAACAATTTGGTGAAAACCATTTAAAATAAAGACATTGTATAGCAGGGTTGGGGCTGGGAGGTGAGACTGTGGGCTTAAGTACTCTATTTCTACCAATATTATTTCTGATGAAATTTTAAATTGCTTTGGTCTTTTTTTGGAGAGCAATCTGATAATAAACACTGAGTTGCAAAAAAAAAAACATAACCTTTAAGCCAGTAGTATTATTAATCCAAAAACATTATTGAAAAGCAAGAACCCTATCTGTACAAAAACATTCACAACTGCTTTAGAAATAATCTAAATGTCCAATAACTCCAGATTGACTGAGTAAAGTACAGTATAGCAATGCATTTATGTGATTACATGGTTCAATTAACAAATCTGCTGAATATAAATGAATATGAATATGAATATGCAAATCAAAGGAAAAATAACCATGTATATCAGCTATGTCCATAAAAAATAAAAATAATTAGACAATCAATAAACACTTGCTCTGTCAAATATTGAGTTCCATGCTAGAGGTCAAAAGAGAGGCAAAAACATGTCGCTGCCCTCAAGAAGTCCAGATTCTACAGTCACAAATCTTTATTTGTACATAAGCAGAAAATTGTTTAGGAACACTGTTATGGGAATGGGAATCTAAAATCTTCCCTGCCCCTAGGCCCTTTGATAGGCTTAAGTGACTCTGAGAACCTTGCTTAATTTGAAAATCTACTCTGCCCCCTAATAGGCTGAATGTGGTCACATGCAGCCTGTGGCAGGAGGCTTCGTTTTCACGAATGCCCACACCTTGTTGCTTTGTGATTAGGCAGTGGGTCAAGAGGGCTTTGACATTCTCTGACCCAGGAGAGGGCTATATATACTCTGAGGTTTTGTTTTGGAGCTCACTTTGAGAAGAGTTGTGTGATTTGACCAGATTAGACTCTGGGTAGACATTGAGTCCCCCAGCTTTGAAAATCCAGATGTTGGTGCTTCCCTCTGTGGTAACAGACTAGGTATGGATGTAATGGTCAGACAGTTGGAAGCCTGTCTGCTGATTTGTTTCTCTGTCTGCTTGTAACTTCTGCTTGTAATTTGTTTGTATTCTCTGAAGTTCAGGGTGCTGACTTTTTCCCCTGAACTAGGTAAATGATATATGTTTGTAAGATTGTTAACCCATTTTTAGTTGCTTTCCTTTAGAAAAGCAGATCTAGGAACCTGTGTTTGCAGCCATCCTGGGTATACTAGGGTGCTTGCTGCTTCAAACACACAGAGAATTCACTTTTCATTTAAATTTGCATATGTACATATACAAAGAAGTTTAGGGTATATTCAGGGAAGACAAGTACCTCTTGTGTAAAGGCTGTCAAGTCCTTTTCCAGGCTATTTTCAAACCTTCAGTGTTTACCTGATTCCACCAACTCTCATCTATGGCTCCAAAAAGCTATAGTATGTGCAGTATTGACACCCTGGTAAACTACTTTAGCAGATGGATAAAACCAGGTTGAGGGTTACTGAGAGTTTGAGGGTAACTTTTCAGTGAATTGGGAAGTATCTAACCCAAGCATGTGAAGATTTCCCATGGTAAAATATGTGGGTGGGAATAATTTATTTTGACAGCCATGAAGGTGTCTAATATAGGGTGCTTGGTTATACCTTGAGGATGTCAAGTCATCCAGCACAACCCAAGTCATCACCAATCATCATGACTTTGTCTTGCCACTGGACTTTCATGGCACTGGAAGAGAGAGTAAGACTAAGGACTTCATGTAACTGTGCCTCTCTTAAATCCAATTTATGCAGGAATCAAAAGATATAACCCATAACATTTTACCATTTTTACCTACCTCAAAGTACTGTGGCAACAGGCAAGTAATGAAGCAGCAGGTGCAAATACCTTGGTAGCTATAATCACAACCCTGCACACCTTCAAAGAGGAAAATGGCATCAAGATTAGCTACTATACTTACAATAAATTATTTAACTTCAGAAGGCTACAAGCCAAGACTAAAGTTGAGGGAGAATTGGTACATGAGTTTTTGTTTGTAGATGACTGTGCACTCAAAGCATCCTATGAAGCTGAGATGCAACAAAGTATGGATCAATTCTCCACTGCTTGTGCTAATTTTGGCCTAACAATTAACACCAAGAAAACACAGGTTCTACACCATCCAACACTACACCAACCATACATGGAACCATTGGTTATAGCAAATGGAGAAATTTTGAATGCATATAACTTCATTTACCTTGGCAGTACACTTTCCAGGGATATACACATAGATGATGAGGTTGATGCTCTCATTGCCAGAGCTTGATCAGTGTTCAGAAGACTCTGAAGGAAAGTGTGGGAGAAAAGAAATACTTGGCTGCCCATCAAACTGAAGGTCTACAGAGCCACTGTGCTGATCTCATTGTTGTAAGCCTGTGAAACCTAGACAGTATACCAGCACCATGCCAGGAAACAGAATTACTTCCAGTTGATCTGTCTTAGGAAGATTCACAAGATCACCTGGAAAGATAAGGTGACTGCGCACTCAATGCATCCTCTGAAGCTGGACTAAGGGACTGGGAGGTTGGTACTTTATTTTGGACTAAGGTCCTTTCTTGATCTAAACTGACAAGCATTCAAACTCTGCAGCAGAAAAGTGCAGTTCCAATGAGCTGGCCACATTGTTTGAATGTCAAACACATTTACCTATTTTACAGAGAACTCACAAAAGGTAAGTGCTCGCATGGAGGTGAAAAGAAGCAATACAAAGACACTCTCAAGGTCTCTCTGAAGAACTTTGGAATTGATAGCATGACATGGGACACACTGGCAAAGGACTGCTCAGCATAGTGTGCCCACATCAAGAATGTACTATATAAGCAAAGCATAACTGCAGTAGCTCAAAAGAAATATAAGATGTGCAAATTTAGAAACATCTCCACTCCAAATCAGGTAGACTATTTGTGCCTGACTTGTGATAGTCTTCCAAGTTTGTATGGGTTTGATTAGCCACAATCAGACACACCTTACTTTGACTCCAACATAGGTCATTTTGGTCCTCTTCAAGAACAAAGGACAACAACCAATAGAGAGAATATGATTTCCATAATTTTATTTTGGATTTTATTCTTTAGTTCATTTACATTTCACATGAAAATTATCACAGAATATTAGAATTGGAAATTCTCTTGGAGATTAATACAGAGATTATTAATCTAGGTTTTTGTAGCTATATAATGTCTATATGTATGTATGGATACACACACATATATACATATACAAACATATAATATGTATCTATGATCACTATATTTTCTTAGAATTTCTTTCCTTTGCAATCCTCTGTATTATATTTTATGCATTGTATTAGCAAACACCACAGGATGGCCTGCTAGCACAGATTCTTTGATCTGCTTTTCTAAAGGAAAGAGAACTTCAAAGGGGTCAACAATCTTACTTTAATTAAACATCTAAAAGTCATTCACTAGTTCATTGGAAAGGTCAGCACCCTGAATGTGGAGAAAATATAAGCAGAGAAACATAGAGAAATTAGCACAAGAGATCCAATAGATAGGGTTACAGCTGTCTAAACAAAGTAATAGATACATAATCACCACGTCAGGAAGCTCCAACATCTGGGTTCTCAAAGCCCGGGGGCTCCTTAACAATGAATGCCCAGAGTCTCATCTGGCCAAATCACGAAGAAATATTCTTTCCATGAGAGAGCCCCAAAATAAAGTACCAACCTCCCAGCATATATATAGTGTTCAACTAATAAGCTAAGAGTCAGAAGACATCAAAACCTATGTGACTCAGCACACTTGTGAATTACCAGGGTTCAAAGGAGAATGATCTTTCAGATGTTTACAATTGTAAGGGCAAGCACAGAAGTAATTCACACCTTGTTTCAGCTATGTATTTCAGTTCAAGTTTCTTTTGAGCCTTGTGTCATTTTTGTTAAAAAACAGAACATGTGAACCCCCCAACTTGTCAACTCTAAAACTCATGAACATGCAACAGGAAGGGGAGAAACTAATGACCATATATAAGGAGAGGTCCTGGCTAGAGACAGCAGAACTGAGAAGAGGACTCTTGTGGTGGCAGAGTCAAGAAGGAGAGAACTGGTGGTATCCTGGGAATCTGCTTATCTGCTCTGTCTGTGTTGATGTTTGTTTGTGATGCTTTGTACAGAAGCCCTGGGACCTTACTGGAATCCCTGAAAGAGAATTTTCTGGTTGTATGTTTACAGAAGTCCTGGAAGAGGGATTTAGAGGTCCTAGGACTTTACTGATGATTTGTGCTGACCTCTTGGACCTTGTTTGTGGGTCTGTGTTGATTTCTATGTTGATGATTTGTGTTGAGTTCTCAGACCTTGTTGGTGGGTCTGAGCTGATTTCACAGGCAGATAGTGAATGGGTGATGGTGCCAGCAATGTGTGTGAATATTATTGTGGCTCTGTCAAGCTTTGTCTTCCCAGAAACAGGAACTGTGAAGGACTTGAGATGGACTGGACACTGTAAACTTCAATATGGAATGGGAACTGGATGAAGAACTGGACAAGGAGCTGGACAAGGGACTGGGAGCTACCTGCCTTTGAACCCAGGTCACAGTTGGAGCTGGGACCATGGAAGAGGAACCATGGAAGCTGAGAGCCAGCCTAGAGTCAAGCTGAAAGAAGACTTTACTTAGATACTATGTACTGACCATAGAGATTATGATTTACTGTGAGCTAGGGGTGGAGAACTTTGACTTTTGTACTTTGTGATTGAATTAAGGATTTTGTGATTGATTCAATGAATGTACTTTGTTTAAAACTATGTGACCATTTTGGTGAAAACCATGTGGCCATTTTAATGATAAGTTGTTGAATTGTGACATGGTGAATGCTGTATTTTGATTTTCTATGAATGTTTTACTCTGATATGTTATTGAATAAATAGAGAGCTCACTATACTATGTAATCAGAACCTTGAAAGCTGTTCACAGCAGTAGTCCTCTGGAAAGCTGCTCATGCTTTTCTTTACAACAATTTAGCATGAGTCTGAGAAACTGAATTCCAGGAAAAAAAAACCCACCTTGCTTGCACTTAGATGCATTTAAAAACATTATTCTCAGAAGGGTCCATGACACACATATGAAAATTTAAGAACCCCTGATTTAGTACAACTCCCCCATTTTACTGATGAGAAAACTATAACCCAAAGAAATGAAGTGACTTGTCTATGACCATACAGTTAACTGCTGAAAATATCAAATTCAAATGTAAGAAATTATTTTAAACATATGAATTCTCCAGGCATGACTGGGGGATTACTTGGGAGTCCTGAAGTGAGATGGACTATTCTGATCCTGTGCCTGGCACCAAAATGGTGAGCTCTTAAAAGAAGGGGATCATCAGACTGCCTAAGGAAGGGCAAACTAGACCAGACTGGAAAAGGAACAGGTCCTACTTTTCATGTTGATTAGATGTGGAATCAGGCCAATGAGTAATCTGGGCAAAATAGGGAGACCCATTCTAAAAGAAAAATACATAGTCACATTGATCTATGCATATACATATATATATTAATTCACATTAAAGTACTGTCAGCGCTTTAAAGTGCTATCACATTTATCTGATGTCATGCTTCTATTATCAAAAGTCTACTCATTACACAAAGGTTGAGTCTCAGGGGTTGCTGGGATAACTTGAGAAAGCACTGGACTTGGTCTCAGAAGACCGGCATTCAAAGTCCAGGTTCTGCCATTCACTATTCAAACTCTGGGCAAATATCACTTAGCTACTCTAAAACTTAGAACATGTTAGGGGATGATAATAATACTTATTCTCCCTACCTCACTAGCACTACTAGGAGGAAAGCCTTTGGGAATTATAAATCACTGTCCAAACATTCGTTATTTCCAAAGCTTGGCTGTAATGTGACTCGCGCTAACTTTCAGTTCTACACAACCTCCAAGCCACTTATCTACTTTACCCTTGAACATCTCTAATTGTGCAAGGGGCCTGGGTGTGAAAATCTCCTTTATTAAGCATGCCATTGATGGTTAACTACCCCTTAGTACTTTACATAGTCTCCCAAAAGATCTCTAGGGAAGTCAATTTAAACAATTCAATTCAATCCCAAAAACATTTATTAAGCGTCTATCTACTATAAGCAAAGCCCTCAGTGGTCCTCTGTGAAGGGCTTTGGGCTCCCTATGGAAGCAATGAATGACCTAACACACCATCTGTCAAGCCATCTGTACCTTATTGAGGAACCTGAATGGCAGCAATATTCCCTGCTAACTCACCTGGCATATTTGCACTGTGGCCCATGAAGCATAAGGCATTCATTCTATTTTTTTTTTTACCCACAAACTTCACCAAAAACAAACAAACAAGAAAATCTATGTCTACATATGCCTACTCTCAGTAGAAATGCATGGCATTGAAATAAGAGTTTAATTCAACCTTGTAAATTTTTAAAATTATTTCATAAATTCTTCCATGTTGGCAGTTCCCACCTGACCATTAAAAAAAAAAAATCTGGCAACTACTTGCCAAAGAATAAGCAATTTCTTCTCCTGGACTGGTAGATTCCTACCTGGAATCAACTGAGTTGCTAACAGTAGGTGTATTTTAAGTAAAATTATCCCAGACACCACCATGTAGTGGAAAGGGCATAAGACCAGAAGTCAAGGATCTTGGTTTTGATCACAGTTTGACTGCTAATAAACTGTGTAACCTTAGGAAGGTCACTTAATTTTCCTGGCCTTTAGTTTCCTCAACTATACAATGCAATTAAATTCTATCTCTGAAGATTCCTTTAACAGTATGGGTATCTGTGTCCTATATTTGTTATCATTAGCCTCCAGGTTAGCTTTACTGTGTAATCTCTCAAATTCTATGTTCTGCTGAATTTCAGACTATAGATACTGATTTTTGAAAACTTGAATGTGTGATTTTTTTTAAATGTCTTTGGAATCTTTGCAGCTTAGTCTGATTTTCCATACTTTACAACTGGTTTTAGCTTCTAGCACTTTTTCAGTGACAATTTAATGTGAAGGTCACATTACAGAATTAGTTGCCCTTTCTGTAATGTGCCTAATATGATTAAGTAATGGTATGATTAGAGATGTTGAACCTTAAGAGAAAAAAGTATTCTCTTTATTAAATACAAAATAAGTACCTATATGTAAATCAGTGTAATCTCTTCTTTCTACTTGATTCAGAGTCCAATTCACATTTTTTTAACATCAATTTGCTACTTGGACCTAAAAATAACAAAAATGTGAAAAGTCACCAGATTGAAGCAAGGGTATACAGAGAATATACATTCTGAAGGCAGCATAATTATGAGGACATTGAGGGACTGATTCACAAAGTATTTAAAGGAGACAAAGATACCAATGGCATGGAGAAATCATGGACTTCATTAATATTGGTGGACAGGAAGGCAATCCAAAACACCAACAGCTACTAATCTATAAAAAATGTTTATTTTCTTATTTCACAAAATGCAAGGTGTTCCAAAAGCCTAAAATTGCATTGTGCTTTAAAGTTTAAAGCTGTATTTATGAGATTTATCTAAACATGAATTGAAGATAACCTCAATGAATATATTAGTAAAGAACAGTCTTTTGCAAGTAATATTCAACAATAGACCACACCTTTACAATTTCACAGTTAACTAGAATATGTAGTAAAAAAAAAAAAGATCCTGTTATGCTTAGTGTTTGTTGATTATTTAAAAGCACCTGATTTGGTAGAACAAAAGACCTTTTCCAATAAAATGTCTCCTAGTAGAAAGAACTCTAGACCTGGAATCAGAAAGACTTGAGTTCAAATTCAACACCAGACTTACTAGCTTTGTGACTCTGGGCAAGTCATTTCACATCCTTCAGCCTCAGTTTCTACATATATAAAACTGGAATAATAACAGTACCTCTCAGGGCTGTTAGGAGGATGAAAGGAGATAATATTTGTAAAGCTTTGTGCAAACTTTAAAGCACTATATAAATGCTAGTTATTATTATTTATTCATTCATCGAAATGATATAAAATTTTTTAAAGATATAACAATAGTATCCCTATTCAATAGCCACTGAGTGAATCAAAAAAAAGGAGATATATACTAGGAAAGGTGCTTATCTTCTGATAGAGAAGATCCAGGGCAGAATTTAAGTTGGAAAGGGATTCTCTATATATGATGAGGTGCTTCAGATGTTCAGGTTTGCAGGTGACATGCTGGTTGTATCAAGGCTCAGAACACTGCAGAATCTCCTGGAAGTAAGCCCTCAAACGAGTATGACCTGATCATTTGAACAGGAAAGACTAAATGGATAAATAATAGCTATTGCCTATACTTATATACATGTTAAGTGCATGTATGTATATATGCGTTATATAATCTACTATATGTACATATAATGTATGTGTGTTCATATGTGTATGTATACACATACCTGGACTATTGCAGCAGCTTGATTCATGGTCTCACTGACTCAAGAATCTCCTGACTCTAGCCCATCGTCCACTAAGATTTCAAATTGGTTTCCCCAAATCATAGGTCTGACCATACCACCCTCTATTAAGTAAACTCCAGTGGCTCCCAGTTACCTCCAGAATAAAATGGAAAGCCCTCTGTTTGACTTTTAGAGCCCTTCACAAATTGACCCCTTCATATCTCTCCAGTCTTCCTACACTTTACCAACCATCACATTTGCTACTTTACTGTTCCTTGAACAAAATATTCCACCACCTGGCTCCTTTCCTTTCACTGACCGTCTCCTAAAAGGTTCTCCCTCCTCTTTTCTACATCTAGCCTTCTCTGAATTCCTTCAAATATAAGCAAAAATCTTGCCTTCCATAAGAAGCCTTTCCAGATTCCCCTTACTACTAATGCCTTTATTCCCATTAATTATTTCCAATTTACCTTGCATATCTTATTTATCTGCCACTGTTTAAATGTTTTCTCCCCCATTGTTGCACCTTAAGAGCAGAGATATTTTTGGCATAGAGTTGGAGCTTATTGACTGCCTGACTCCAGCACTTGTCCAAGATGCAAATTATAGATGAATGGGATACCCTTCCAGTTTTGTATCATGATATGGCATGATCAATTTTTCATTGGCTGTGTTTTAGCATATATAGACTGAATTTTTCACATTCTGTTCAGTTCACTAAGAAACCCCTTTGGTTTTCTGAGGTTCTATACAATTAATACAAGGTCATCTGCAAAGAAGAGTAATTGGGGAAAATGACTATGAAAAAGAAACCTTCCTTCAAGTAAGTTCAAAGGTCATATCTTGCAATCAGCCTTTCCCAGTCCCTCCCAGATGCTATTGACTTTCTCTCTGAGATTACATCCCCTCTGTTCTCACTATATTTTGTATTACATGGCAATTTACGTGTTATCTCCACCACTAAAATGTAAACTACTTGACAGCAGATATTGTTTTAACGTTTCTTTGTATCCTCTACTACAGTGTATGACACATGTGTTGTTGTTCAGTCATTTAAGTTATGTCTGACTCCTTGTGACCTCAAGGACAAAGGGGTTTTCTTAAAGATACTGGAGTGGTTCGTCATTTCCTTCTCAAGTGGCAAACAAAGGTTAAGTGACTTGCAAAGTCACATAGCTAGAAAGTTTCTGGGGAAACTTTAGATTTGAACTCAGGTCTATCTACCTAACTCCAAGTCCAGCACTATCCATTGCACCACCTAGCTATTTTGGTCTGATACATAGTAGATACTTAATAAATACTTTTTTGTTTGACTGGTTTTATTTGGACATTTGACAGTATATTTTCTGTGATACTGGCAAATACTTATTAAACACTCTGCTTGATGCCTATACTAAACAGAGAATTGAACAAATAATTTCTTCAGACACTTTCTTTGTGAAGTCATTTAGTACTTATATATGGTAAAAATAAATAAATGAACAAATAAATAAATAAATCCTCTATCTGATAAGAACCTTTGAAGCCTATTTTTTTGCTCTCCTGAATTAAATCCACTCTAAAAAAAATAAATAATAATCACACTAGGAACTTTACTTTTACCTCTCCATCAGCTATGTGACCTTAAGTCACAGCCAAGATGGCAGAACTGAGGTAGCAACCAAACCCAACTCTCTCAATATTATCTACTGAACAACTTTAAAATAATTGTTGCATTGAATTCTGGACTGGCAGACTCAACAAAATGTCACGGTGAGATATTTTTCTAACCTAAGACAACTGAGAAGGTCATCAGGAAAGGAAGACCCTGAGGTGGAAGCCAGCCTGGATCACACAGGCTACAGCACCAACAGTGGACCTTAGAGGCAGCGGAGACAGTAACTCAACTTAGCCCAGAGATATAAGGTGGTCAGACAAATGATCAGAAATAGATTATAGGGAACTCTTTGCTGCACTCAGAATTCTATTGCATTGTCCATGTTGTTATAATTCCAGGGCCAAGAAAGAGTACTAGTGCTTGAAATTTCAGGAAAGCAGGGATCAGGGACTCATCACAGTTCCAGAGCCAAGAGGAGCATTACCACCTGCGCCTGTAGGGAAGCAGGGGCCCTTCCTTGGTAAATACCAGAGTGCAGACCAGAAGAGCAGTGACAAAATCTTTCCCTGGACTACACTGCCTTGGAAGGACCTAAAAAACCTACAGACCTAGCTCTGTTTGATTGACTTTATTTGGATGTTTGGCAGCTCTAGTTCTGATCTAGCTTAGATCTAGCTCTGAAAAGAGACCCACAAAAAAGCCTGAAGCTTTGGACAGTGCCCTCATCCCCTAACCAGGAAATACAGCTCAACTTTAACAGGAAGTTAAAAGTAAAAAAAAAATAGTCTGGATGATTGAATAAATAACCAAAAAAGGACCTGACCATAAAAAGATACTATGGTGACAAGGAAGATCAAGACACAAACTCAGAAGACAACAATGTGAAAACAGGTACATGCAAAACCTGGAAAAATGCAAATTGGGCACAAGCCCAACAAGAATTCCTGGAAAAGCTAAAGAAAGTGGTATGGGATCAGAATGGTAGAGGAAAGATTATGGAAAGAAATGAAAGTGATGCAAGAAAATTATGAATATTTGTTTGATCATGAAAAAAATGTGGTCTGTAGAAAATTTGAAAAATGATACTGAGTTGAAATATTCCTCCTTGCAACTTCCATCCACTGATCCTCATTCTGCCTTCTAGACCTAATCCAGTCTCTCTTCCATATGACAGACTCTCATGTTCTCTTAAGACCTCCTATCTTTGACCAAATAGTCCCAATTCCTTCAACTCTTCCTCATATATTTCTAAATGCCTTGCGATCCTTCTCACACTTCTCTGTATCTCAGTCGGTGTCCAAGGGAGAGAGAGAGAGATAGAGACAGAGACAGAGACAGAGATGGAGACAAAGACAGAAAGAGACAGAGACCAAGAGACAGAGAGACCCAGTGCTGAAAACAATATTCCACATACAATCATTTTACACATATTCAGTGTATAAAATGGAACTGATTTCAGCAGTCATATCACCTTATGACCCCTTCAAATGCTAGATATATATCACACTAGTACTCATAAATTAATCAGTAAATCAACAAGCATGTATTAAGTACCCAGTACATGTCAAGCATTGTACTGGGGATGGAAGACAAAAAATGAAACAGTCGTTACACCCAACAGGAGCTTGACAAGCCAAGATGGCTTCCATTTTGTAATTATTCAAATTGTTTTTAAATGACCCATATCAAATTTCATCTCAGCAATTTTCAGTCCACACTATTAGAAACTTTTTGAATCGTGTATGTATATATATATATATATATATATATATATATATATATATATATATACTAAGCATTTACTATGTTCCTGACACTATGCTGAGCTCTCTAGTCAACTATATTTTGTTGGTCCTAGGAGAACTTCAGCCAGACTTTGTTTCACATCCCATCCATCCATCCCCCCAGGTCATCTTGCCATCTTCTCTGCCAATACTGCCTCTACTTCTCTCCACCTAGACTAGAAGCTTGGGCACTAGATCTCCAGAATCCATCCCCTCAGTCTCTATGGAAGTTAATCTACTCAGTTTTGGTTTATCTCTTGTCCTGCAGTTGAGTTTTCCTGATCAAGGATTGACTATAAACATCTAACATTCTATATATAGCTGGCCTCAAACCAGACTTCATCAAATGCCTTGCTAAGATCTATATAAATTTTGTGTATAGCATTTTCCTGATCTAGTGCCTGTCAATTTAACTGTCTGTCTAATAACTCCATCAGAAAAATACAATTAAGAATGGATTGACAAAATCAGGGGTTAATTATTAGTTAGGAGAAAATGTAAAGGATGAAGTATATTTTGTTTGTTTTTTTAAGGCAATAACCCACAGTAAGCCTGGAAGCTATTTAAAAATATTCCACCAAAAGCCAGGATAAATGTGTGCTGAGGATTAAAATGACCAGATGCTCTGAAACAAACAGGCACACAAAGCTGGCAAAGAGCTATCATAGGGAAAAGATAATTTTCCAAAAATAGAAAAGATAATGCCCATCAGAATAACAAGAAAGTCCCCCAGAAGGGGGCAACTTAGAAATTAGGTGGACCCAATGAAATCAGGGTAACAATTTGCAAGGATCTCCAGAGCTAATAATATAATTAAATAAAGGAGAAAGGAAATCAGAGAATTAGCAGGAACACTTTAAAATCACAATGTAAAAGGCAGAGTCAGGGATTAAAAAGAGGTAGTATACAGCCTGAATAAATTCTTTGCCCTGCCCTTTATTGAAGAAGCTATGAAGGATGTTCCTGTTCTTAAATTGCCTCTTTAAATTGACAAGTACTAGATTAAGTCAAAGTAAATGCATAAGCTATGCCTGTCCTAACCAAGATTTCCTGTGTGGTAGGCAGGAAGATGTGAAAGGCTGGGCCCTAGAGGTATGCAATAGGTAACAGGCATAGGTCCCTCATAAGGTAGCAAGGTATGACACTGAGGGACAAACCATGACATCAACAAGGTTTGGCATCAGTCATTAGGCAGATACCTTGGCAGAAAGTCTAGCAGCTCTTATAGTACCTATCATTGCATTAACAGCTTACAACTCAGTCATCAAGTCTTCTATAAGCACCTACTATGTGCCAGACACCAATGCTAAGTAGTGCAGATACTAAGTACAATGAGTGAAACAATCCCTACTGACAAGAAGCTGGTTTTCTAAGGCAGGATGGTCCAGGTAAATCTAACCTGTCCTGGAGTCATATGACTTGAATTGAAATATGACCTCCATTGTTTAGCTGTATCGCCTTCAGTAAGTCTTTCTACCTCCCTGAGTCTCAGTTTCTGCATCTATAAAATGAGGTGGTTGGATTCCACTGTCTCTGAAATTTCTCCCAGTTTTACATCTAGGATGTATGGTTCTCACAGAAACTATAAAGAATGTCATGATCCTTAAAATAACTTTGTGGGATAGGTAATGGCATTTCCCTAAAGCAAAGAACATTTAATTAAACAGCATGACAAATGCATGAAAGGAACTCCTTCCTCATCCTCCTGCCAATATACATTCAAGATGATACTCTTCAACAGATTCCCATACAACCAGTGATAAAGAAAACAAATGGGAGCAGGTATCATTAATGGTAGAGAACAACTCAGTAGCCAATTCATTTCAAATTTTTTGAGCCCCTATATACTATATTTAGTATATATTATACTTAAGACATTGTACTAGGCAGATAAAAAAACAAAAGTGAAAATAGTTCTTGCCCTCAAGAAGCTTGCATTCTACTGAAAGAAAATTACATGTATCAAGATAATTAAATGAAGGAGATTTTAGATATTTTTTTCCAGTTTGAGATGGCTGTATAAAGCAGAAGAGATATATGGGGACAGGGGAGAGATTTGGAGATCTAGAGAAAAAAAGGTCTAGAATCTCTTTATCTTAAGATGAGTGACTCCATTTCAGATAAATTCAGTAATCACACTCAATTCTAACCTTCCTCACACTCTTTATCACTCCTGAGACCACTTAGAGATAAGGGACTCATTCCTATTCCTGCTCAATCTCAAGGTCTATAAAAGATTAAGATTAGCAAACTTCTCTTTTCTCTTTGATAGGAATATGCTACCCTGTACCACTTGCAAGAGTAGGTATAAATGATTTATGATTCAGATTAATGCTATATTCCAGAGGGTTCTGTCAGAGGGAACTTCTCTACCATGACATATAATCAAAATAAAGTTTCTTTATCTAACTCATGCCCTAAACTTGGTGAACTGTGGGGATTTTATTCCCAACAGAGATGAGGGCTAGACAAAATGGAGTCATCACCACAGAGATAATATTGAAACTGGTGAAAGCTGGTGAGATTATACAGAGAGGAGAGCTAATGAAAGCATTTTTATGCCAATTTTACATATGAGGACATCAAAGCTCAGGTAATTTGTCATATAACTACTGAGTATAAAGCTAGGAACTGAATTTAGGTATTTTGATTCCAAATATATTCCTGTTCCTACTGTATGACATTTTGCCTTCAGTCCAATAAAGGCATAATAATGGGTAAAGGGTTTCAAGGGCAGAAATAAAGTCTTATAAGAACCAAAGCAAGAATTCAGGAATGGAAGGTAAAGGTGGAAATGGGGAGTGCGACAAGATCAAGATTTAGTCAAAGTCAAGGTCAGTGCCAAGTCCCCAGGATGTCAGAACCAATGTCAAAGCTTGGTTTTGTGTCATTCTCTGGGAATAGAATCTGGAGTGATTTGCCATTTCCTTTTCTAGCTCATTTTACAGATGAGGAAACTGAGGCAAACAGGGTATAGGGACTTGCCCAGGGCCACACAGCCAGTATTTTATTTGGAATCAAAATACCTAAATTCAGTTCCTAGCTTTATACTCAGTAGTTATATGACAAATTACCTGAGCTTTGATGTCCTTATATATGTCTCATGCCAGGTTTGAATTCAGGTCCTCGTGACTTCAGACCCAGAACCCTATCCACTACACCACCTAGTTGCCACAAAGTCTCAGAAATGGGTCCTCAAAATCCAACCTGTCCAACTTTGAAGGAGTATTTCCTAGAGTCCCCAAGAATCAGGGACAAGTTTGAAGCTTAGGGTAAGAATAAATCTATAGATGAAAATTAGGCAAGAAGAAATTAAGCATTATGTAGTGCCTACAATGTGCCAGGGACTGTATTGAGCATTTAAAAATATCATCTCATTTGATCCTTACAACAATCCTACAAGATAATTAATATTATTGCCCATTTTGAAATTGAGGCAAACAGGTTAAGTGACTTACCAAGGGTGACACAACTAGAAAGTTGAGGAGGGTAGATTTGAACATAGGTTTTCTTGATTCCAAGCCCAGAGCTCCACACATTGTACCACCTAGCCACTTTTTCAAGATAGCCCTGAAGGGAGGATCCAGTGGCAAAGAACCAAGTGGTTCATTGCAGTCCTAGACCAAATCCAGGTCTCTATCCACTGTGGCACAACCTGCCTTTAAGATAAGAGCAATGGTGGGAATACAGGCAGTGCAATTAAGAAATAACTATATTCTGGCTTCTGAGATCCATTTCTGTCCTCTTTTCAGTTCTTTCATCCCTCTCCCACCCCCAAACTTTGTCTTTCTCAGTACCCTCAAGTTCTTTTTAAAAATTCTTCTCTTTCTGTATTTACCACACAAATTCCATTGCTTAGTTCTACATCACAATTTTCTCCTCCTGATTTTTTCTCCTCCAACTTAGTCCAACCAGTACTGTTTCAAGATTGCCTCATTTCAGAAGCATGACTCCTGGCTTTTAAATGTATCCCAGGATTCATTCAGGGTATTTTTCCAATAAGCTTCTGGGTCAATCCTCAACCAGTTGATTGTATATACCTGAGCCTGGAGTCAAAACATCGCGGTACAAGTAATAGGAAGCCTTTCATGCCTGTATGAGTGGGCAGAAAAATGATAAATTATATTCAATGTCAGCAAACACAGCATAGTGGGCATATTTTGTTTATATGACAATGGCTTGACAACCCCATGGGAGGGGGGCAGTAATGATATGTATTTTCAGGAAATGCACAGGAAACAAATGAAAAACTTTACCTCAACTTTGCAAAAATAATGGCACACCTGCTATATGTGGAAGTCATATACAACTCTGGTTTCTATTGATTGAGAAATACAACAGGACAGAGTTAGACCTATAATAATAAATAACAATAATATAGATAACAAGTATATAGCATGTCTATACATCTATATACACATTACTATGTGCAAAGCAATTTACAATTATGTCATTTAATTCTTACAATAACCCTGGGAAGTAGGTGCTATTATTATCCCTATTTTACAGATAAGGAAAGGAAACTGAGGCAAACAAGTGAAATGACTTGTCCAGGGTCAGACAGATAATAAGTGTATGAGGTCAGATTTGACTCAGGTCTTCTTGACTCCAATTAAGAGGTAGTGTGGTACAGGGTAAAGAATATTATGTTTATAAAACCAAAAAAATGATAAATACTGGAGAGGATGTGGAAAAATTGGAAAACTAATACATTGTTTGTGGAGTTGTGAAACAATTCAATCATTCTGGAAAGCAATTTGGAACTATGCCCAAAGGGCTATTAAAAAGTGCATACCCTTTGACCCAGCAATACTAGTTCTAGGGCTGTATCCCAAAGAGATCATACAAATGGAAAAAGGACCCATATGAGCAAAAATTTTTAAAGCAGCTCTTTTTGTGGTGGCAAAGAATTGGAAATCATGGGGATGTCCATCAACTGGGGAATGGCTAAACAAGTTGTAGTATATTAATATAATGGAATACTATTGTACTATAAGAAATGATGAGCAGACGGACTTCATAATAACCTGGAGAGAATTATACAAATTGATGCTGAATGAGGAGAGCAAAATCAGAAGAACTTCGTATACAATTACAGACACATCGTATCTGTGATGACTAACTTTGATAGACTAGGCTCCTCTCAGCAATGCAAGGTTAGAAGACAACTTCAAAAGACTCATGATGGAAAGGGATATCCACATCCAGAGAAAGAACTACAGAATCAAAATGCAGATTGAAGCAAACTACCTGCTCTCTCTTTTTTGTTTTGTTTTGTTTCATTCCTTCTTTCTCGTTGTTCACTCCATTGGTTATAATTCTTCTTTACAACTTGACTAATGTTTAATGTGAAGGTATTTGTAGAATCCATATCAGATTGCATGCCTACATGGAGGAGAGGAAGAGGGGAAATTTGGAACTCAAGGAATTATGGAACTGAATGTTATAAACTAAAAGTAAATAATTTTTTTAATGAAAAACCAGGAAAAATATAACATTGTGTTTGGAGTCATAGAACATGGGTTTTAATCCTGACTCTTCTACTTTACTAGCTGTGTGGCCTTAGGCAAGTCACTCTATCTGTGACTCAGTTTCCTCCTCTTTAGTTTGGGTTATATAACCTCTAAGATTCCTTCCAACTGTCATGGTACTAAAATAATCAATAACCTGGGGCAGAACAAGGAAATAGGCTTCCAGATGAGAACAGACTCTAAAGTCTATGACTTCAGTCTGCAAACACAAAGGTTGAGAGGAGATATATCTATAAATTCCACAACGATGTAAAATGTACGCACAGTTCAAACACAGATAGTTTGACAAAACCTGGTGTATCAGAACGAAGTAACCTTTGATGTATCTTTTAAAATGCTCTTTTTGGACTAATAAAAGGGATTATTACTTCAAACAGCAGGTTCTAAACTTAGAGAAAGGAGAATTTCATGATACAGCATAAAAATATGATCTACTTCAGAAAATGTTTAGAAAAATTAATGAACAACAGATTCACCCTGGGAAATTGGAGTATATAAGGGAATAGCCCTAATCTTGACCAAAAATTAATCTTTCCCTAACATTTTCCTGGACATCTCTGTCAGACATGTATAGCCCATGGGTTCCATCATATCTGAAACCACAAGGGCTTGGATTCAAACTGTGGAGACTTTTAATGGTAATTTATCTGTTTTGGCTTGCTTTTCCCTTCCCAAGTTGAAATGGAATTTCTAATTTCATGTGATTATAAATCTAAAATGGTAATCAATGTAATCTGGGGACCCCTGAGAATCCAAGGAATCAATGTAATTGATTTTCTTTGAAATCCTATGTATTTTATGCTTTTAGGAACATTATTCTGAAGAAGTGTTTATAGGTTTCATTAAACTGCAAAAAGGATCTATGACACACACAAAAAAGTTAATAATCACTGATTTTAAAGGCTAAAAACAGTCTGAGAGGCTATCAGAGGTAACCACTTCATTTTACAGATAAGGAAACTGAGGTTTAGGGAGAATAAGTCAAGTCAATTCAAAAGGCATCTATTAAGTGCCTATTATGCACCAGGCACTGTACTAAGTTCTAGAAGTAAAAAAGGACAAAAACAAAAAACAGTCCCAAATCTGAAGGAGTTCATAGTCTAATGAGGGAGACAATATGCAAACAAGATACATATAGAAAAAATTGGAAATAATCTCAGAGGGAAGGCATTAAGTTTAAGGAAGTCTAGGAAACATTTCTTGTAGAAGGTGTGATTTTTAGTTGAGGCTTGAGGGAAACTAGGAAAGCGTAGATGTGGAAATGAGGAAGTAGAGAGTTCTAGGAATGGAGGTCAGTCAACAAAAATGCATAGAGTCAAGAGATAGCTAATACAAGAGATGAGGATACTGGCAAAAACTGAACTTGATTCATTAATTTTCTTGATAGTTTCAGGCTTTCCAAGTTCCTATCTATCATCTTGACACTAACCTATTCAGGATATTGTAGTAGTAGTAGTAGTAGTAGCAGCAGCAGCAGCAGCAGCAGCAATAGCAATAGCAGTTGCTGTTAGAGAAGGGGGAGGAACAATAGTAGTAATAATAAGTAGCAATACTAACAGCAGTAGCAGCAGTAGTAGTAAGTAGCTAATAGCAGTAATTAGTTAGAGGAGGAGGAGGAGCAATGGTGCTAATAAGCAATAGTAGTGCTTCTGATGTTTCCTAATGGGACTGACCCTAAGGATATTAGAGGTTCAGGTAGATCACATTATGCTTCCTTCTTCACCACCACCACCATCACCCCCCCCCATTTTTAAACAAATAATATCTACTGTCATAGACTTTTTAGAGTGTTAGAGTTAAGACATCTGAAAGATCAGCTGGTTCAGCCTTCTGATTTTACAGTTGAAGAAACTGAGGCCCAAAAAGGTAAAAATAAATTGTCCAAGGTCAAAAAAGAGCCAGGACTAGAATTCAACCAGGACTCTTAGGTCAGGGATTTGTTTTTTGCTACATAACAATTCTTCCCTATTGATAATGAATGTTAAACTCTTCCTTAAACAACAAAACAGAGGTTATTAGT
This sequence comes from Petaurus breviceps papuanus, assembly GCF_028583685.1. NCBI lineage: Eukaryota > Metazoa > Chordata > Mammalia > Diprotodontia > Petauridae > Petaurus > Petaurus breviceps. The sequence goes on along the minus strand of NW_027187460.1, from coordinate 54,602,043 downwards.
ATTAGGAGCCATGGGAGGTAAAATGTGATGCAAAGGAAAAGAAGCAACTGAAGAGGTAAGATAATAATAACATATTCTGAAGCCTGAAACAGGTGTATGGAAAGGGGAAAGAAGTTCTTGTTGCCAGGTAGTAAGCCTTAGTCCTACCCATGTTGCCTTGGTGACAGTTGCAGGTATGTAGCGACTATATTTTTGTTTATTTAAGGTTTTTCTTTGGTTCAGATCTGTGATTTCACTGGTGTAAGGAACTACAACAGATGGGACTGCCTTGGCACCTTCTCTACAATTTATAGTCTTAGAGAGATACCAGCAGCCTTGAGAGATAAATTGAGTTGCTCAGGATCACATAGACAGTAGGAGTCAGGAACAGGACTTCGACGTGGGTCTCACTGATTCTGAAGCCCACTCTATTTACTATACCAGGCTGCCTACTGGCAGTCCCATCTTCTTTTCCTCATGTAAGAGTTACCACTTTATTCCCAAAGCATAGGATCCTTTAGTGATTCCCCCCATTGATTATTACCTAAGGACTACTCTCTTGCCTGTGTATGTTGTTAGAAATGGTGCATAGACAGTAGGACCTCCAGTCATAAAATAACCACAAAAGCATGAGGAAAATCCTCAAAGGCTTAGCTTGCAAATCTTTTTTAAAATGATCACAGGCAAACTAGTGGTCAAAATCCATTTGCTAAAGAAAAGATAAGAGAAACAAAGGGGGAAATTGGAAATGCTCTCCATGATACTCCCGTCTGCCCCCAGCTATGTGTTCAATAAATAATGTTCATTTGAACAGAAGAATTTACCAGAACAAATGAAATTCTAGCCACTGCGAAAATAAATGCCTCCATGTTGAAAAGGGCTCGAGAAACCAATCAAGTTGACACCATTAGGACTAGTTCCATAGCCCCAACTGATAAGAAATACTTATGAAATGTTATTAGAGAATTTTAAAAATCTATAAAATATAGGAAAAGAATAATTGAGTTTTCTCTACTGTATTGTAAATATGTAGGAGTATGGTACTAAGCACCCCGTTAATAAACAGTGATATCAACCTCATGAGCTAAAGCTGGGCAGCAATTGGAATAAGGTCTCTCTATGATTTTGAGAAATTTTAAAATGAGGGAAAGACATGGTAGTTTTTCTTACCAAACTTCGGCATTTAGAGGAATATGCTGCCTCAAATGAAAATATCTCAGCATCTGTACTAACAAGAGGTAGGGGTAGAAGAAGCCAAGAAAATGCATATACAAGACTTACATGTTCTAAAGAGATCAACATTCATACTGGGAAAATGATGTGATGGCTCATTCCAGCATGATTTTCTAACTTTCCCTTTTATATCAGAAAAGTCCCATCTCAAATGTGTGTTAGATATGCTCCCACCTTTTTAGGGGTTTCAGAATAATGATTACTAGGAAGCAAAGTGTTATCTATTATGTCTGACTATGTCATCACTTTGGGATATCTAAGCATAATAATTCATTGAAGAGCATAAGAATATGGGATTGAAATGTTCCTAATTAAGTTGGCTAAGAGAGGGATGTGAAGATTCGTATCTATGATCCTAAGTGCTATGAGACTTTTTGAGCCCAGATGGACACTTAACTAAGAAGCTATAATTAAGGAAACTGGGGTAGATTTTCTTGACTGCTTTCCAGGGTGAAAGCAAAAGAAAGCAATGAGGAATTAAAACTACAAAAGTACAAAGGACAGTAGCCAATTCAAAATTGCCTGACTAATGCCAGGAGGATGACCTTAGGTCATTTTCTCAGAGTGAGGATCAAAGGTTCTATGGAGATATTTATAACTTCCCCCCTTGAAATTCTACATATAAATGCTAACTCTTTCCATTAGAGAGCAGAAATCAGCTTACATTACACAAGGATCCTAACTGAGGAGAAATGCCTTAATTAATGTAGCTATGTCTAAATGTTTGGGTATATATACACACTATGTATGTACGAAAGTATATATGCATGTATACATGTATGCATGCATGCATGTATGTATGTATTCAATGGCAAAGTATATCAATTCATTCACATTCCCAGAGGAAGGATGGCATTCACAATTACAAAATTCTAAGAAGTAAACATAACCCTTGTACAAATGTACAATCAGTTGAAGAAACTGAAATTTAGAGAAGTTAAGTAATTAGCACAAGATTACAGTTAGTATAAGAGGCAGTACTGACATCCAAATTTCTCATAACTCCAAATCCAACATCCTTTCTATAACACCATACTTATATTTATCCTTTAATTATGGAATGTGCACCTGGCTGTTTTTGTTTATAGTTTTAATAAAAAGAAACTAGCTTTGAGTTAGTTTTTTTTCATGCTCAGCATAATTTTTAAAGGATCTAATGATTTTTATGTTAATAAAAGGTATAGATTATCCATTGCTAAACATCTGGCTCATTTCTTTCTCCCAATGCCTGCCAAAAACAAACAAACCAAAAAGGACTTCATCTAAAATCCTAGGAGACTCCATCCAATTTAAGCTGTTTTGAGAAATGTGGATATCCATATGGATAGAAACTGACAAGTTATACCACAGTCCAGAAATATTCACTCAGTGGGGGCAATCAATTTCTGGATATTCTAAAGCAATCTGAAAATGCTTTAGGCTCATAGACAGTGCCAGAGAGCATTAGGGATTTGAGTGTCTGATTGACTTCTGATGCCATAAGGATTTAGGATGAAGTACATTGAAAAACTAGGACATGATACTATTCTAGACTGGGCTCCTATAACTATGACCAATGCTATTAAGATCTAATTACTACAGATATTCTGCTTTTCAAAAGGAATAATTAAACTAGATAATCATATTTCTTTCTACTACATTGCACAAGCATATGAATCTTACCACAGATTTTGGGTTCCTACTTCATAGCTTTCGTCTGATTGATCTATGTGACCCTAGACAAATCACTTAGGTTCTTTTTGCCTCATTCTTCTCACCTGTAAAATGAATCTCTATGGTTCCATCTCTAAATCTATGAACCCATGAAATTAATATAATATATATTTAAAGTGCTATACATGTACCCCATGTACAGTATTTCAAGGTGAATTTTCCTAGCTAATATATACCCTCAAATTTATCAGCATACCCCCAGGTCAGACAAATAAAAAAATAAATCTAATGTTTTTTCATTTTATGTATATATATATATACATTTACATATATACACACATATGTGTGTACATATATGTATGTTTCATATGTGAGTGAAAAGTTGGATATCTGTAAAGACAATTTATTTCAACAATTCAACTCAATTTGATAAGCATTTAATGATCATTTACTGTGTGTCCAACACATTGCTAGGTACTAGAAGAACAAAAACCAAATATGATATCTCTTCCCACAAGGAGCTTTTCTTCTATTACAGGAGAAAACATTTACACTTAAAATTATACACAAAATAAAGATGAAGCTATTTCAAATGTGTGGGAAGTCAGTTGCAGATGGGAAGAATGAAGAAAGGCCACTTGTAGGAAGTGGCATTTTAGCTGGGCTTGGATGAAAATTAGGGATTTTGAAAGGTGGTACTGAAGAAGGAATGCATTTTTTTTTTTGCTTTTTGGAGGGCAATTGGGGGTAAGTGACTTACCCAAAGTCACACAGCTAGTAAGTGTGTCAAGTGTCTGAGGCCAGATTTGAACTTAGGTCCTCCTGACTCCAGGGCTGGTGCTCTATTCACTGTGCCACCTAGCTGCCCCAAAGGAATGCGTTTCTGGCATGGGGGTTAACCTATGCAAAGGTGCAGAAATAAGAGATGAAATTCTGGGTAAAACATATCAAGAAGCACAATTTGGCTAGACTGAGGAGTCAAATTGTAAAGGGTTTTAAATAACACATAGGGAAGATTGCATTTGATCTCAGAAGTAACAGGAAATCTTATAGCTTATTGAGGGTGACATAGTCAGATTGGAATATCACTTTGGCAACTGTGACAAAATCAAAAACAAAACAATCTTTGCCTTCAAGGGTCTTACACCATACAAGCCTAATTTTCTTGGTCATAATGAGTCCACATTATGTGATATATCTCTTCTGTTTAACCTTCTTCATCCATGTATTCATCAAATATTTCTTAAGCTACTATTTCATTCAAGGTACTTGTGCTAGAGATTGAAGATGCATATATAGATGTGAAACAAGCTCTGCTTTGAAGGAAATTATAAATTAAAGTTTGGAAAGGACAAGTCCACAAATAATCATGACATCAGGGAGAGTACTAATGAGAACTCTGGGCAAAGTGATTGGAGAAATTCAAAACAGCAGAGACCTCCCATTCAATACATCTCATTCAAGATGTGCAATAAGCAGTTGGGGATGGGAGACAAAAAGTCAAGAGAGAAATCAGGGTTGGACAAATAAAAACACAACCATCAACATAGAATCATGATAAGTGAATCCATCAGAACTCATGAGAGAAGAGAAGAAGGCCCAGAACAGCTCATTGGGAGTCACAGTTTATGTGAATAACCTAAAAGAAGATTCAGAAAAGGACTCTGAAGAGTTCTATACAAAGAGGTAGAAAAAGAACCAGGAGAAGACAATGTCACAAAAACCTAGAGAGGAGAGTATCCAGGAAAAGAGAAGGATCAATGTGTCAAAAGTTGCTGAAAGGTCAAGAAGGATATGTATTGAGAGAAGTTATTGACTAGAAAAGTTAGTTGAGCAATTAATTCTCACCTGGGGAATCAAGTAAAATTTCATGATAGAGGTGGTACAACAGTTAGGCTTAGAAAACAATAAGAGACCACAAAGACAGGAATTGGTGAAGTCATTTAAAAAAACACAATGAAAGAGATACTGCATTACAGGAAAAAGAGACTTGTCCAAACTTTCATAAAAGGAAAGGAGTGGTGCCTGAAAAATATAGCCAGAGAGCTTGATTTTAATTCCTGACAAAATTCTAGAATATATTATTAAAGAGAGGATTAGTGGTCATCTAGAAAAATAATCAAGGGCCACAAAAAAGACAGCATGTATTTCTTAAGGGGAAGTTGGATCATACTGGAGAGTCCTTAAGCAGAGACTGGATGTCCACTTTAATGGTATTTTATATCGGAGATTCCTTTTCAGGACTAGAGACTAGTAGAGTAATTTATGATTCTGTGAGGTTATATCAAGTCCTGTTACTTTCTAGATAGGTAGATCAGGGGAATGCTGTAGATACAATTTATCCAGGTTTTTAATAAGACATTTGACAAAAAAAAAATCTCAAGCATTTCTCAGAAATAAGATATAATGTTGTAGAGTAAATAATAGTGTAGTTAAAGTGGATTATGAATTGGTTGAATGGATGGAACCTAAGAATGGTCAATGTTTCACTGTCAACTGGGGAGAAGAAATCTAGCAGAGTATCCCAGTGATTTGTCCTTAATCCTGCAAGGTTTAACTTTATTACCAGTGTCTTGAAAAAAAGACATATGTATCTTACATGGCATTCAAATTTTTATGCAATGCAAAATGATTTGCTTTATCAGACAACAGAGTAAAAGTCAAAACAGAGAAAAGAAGAAAGGAAACAAGCATTTATTAAGCACTTGCTTTGTGTTAGGCACTGTGCTAAGTGTTTCACAAATATTATCTCATTTGATCCTCTACCTTTGAGGTAGGTATTATTATTATCTCTATTTTATAGTTAAGGAAACTGAGGCAGGCAAAGGCTTAGTGACTTGCCCAAGGTCACACAGCTTGTAAGTGTCAGAGGCTGCATGTGAACTCAGGTCTTTCTGGTTTGTAACATTAATGGGGTTTAAGATCAAGATCTTTCTTGCCCATAAGAAGCCCTCATGTGGAGCCCATTAAGGGATGTGTTCTTAGGGGAGGCTTGCTTGTAGGAAGGCTTTTACAACATTTGTTAATTTCTAATTAGGCACTGAGTCATGAGGGCTTTGATGCTCTATCACTCTAAAAAGGGTATATATTCTCTGAGTTGGTATTTTGCTTTGGGGACTCACCTATGAGAAGGATCTTGTGATTCCCTGGTTGAGATTCTGAATGTCTGTATATTCAGAGCTCCCTGACTGCTCAGATGGAAAGGCTCTTGATCCAGGAATATATGTAAAGTGTATAGTTGATTCAGGCAGTCAGATCCCTGTCAATTGGTCTTTATTTCTATGCTTGTATTTTCTCTGAAGTTCAGGGTTCTGCCTTTTCCCCTGAACTAGTGAATGTAATTAAGAAAGATTGTTGACCCCTTAAACAGCTGTCTTTACTAGTAAAGCAGACCTAAGAACTTATGCTAGCAGCCATCCTGGGTATTCTAGTGTGGTTGCTGCTGCACGGCTCCAGGCTTAGAACTCTATTCATTGCACTAACTACTTAAATGCTGGGATAACTGTTATAAGATGTAAAGATTTGCACTTGGATTAAAATCAGCTTCACAAGTACAAGATGGAGGTGACACAGATAACACAGCAGTTTGCATGAAAAAGATCTTCGAGTGTTTGTGGAACCTAAACTCAACATAAGTTGAAAGTGTGATATGGTAGCAAAAACAAAGCAAGTCAAATCCTAATCCCATCCCAGGTTGCATAAAGACAGACAGGCATAGCATCCAAGACTAGGGAAGTGATCCTATCAACCAACTCTACTGTAGTTAGAGGCGAACATCTACTCTAAGCATGGAAAGACTTCTCCCAGCAGCATGGGTGGATGAGAACAATTTGTTCCAATGGCAATGAAGGCAGCTGATGTAGATGCCATGGATGCTTAGAGCTTGATCCAACATTGAAAATGCCAAAGTCATTCACTGTATTCCAGGTAATCCTGACTTTTGTCTTGCTATTGGACTTTTATGACTCAGAAAGAGAGAATAAGGCTTACAACTTTGTGAAACTCTGCCTTATTTAAATTCAATTCACATGCAAGTCAAGACATCACCCATGGTCCTCTTCAAAAATGAAGGACAAGCAACAATTGTAGCTAGACCATATCTGAAAGGTTGAGTTCAATTCTGATGATCACATTTTCGGTAGGTCATTAGCAAGCTAAAAAGAGTCCAGAGGAGAGCAACCAATATAGTGAATAACCTTAATAGCAAATCCTGGAGAATCAATTGAAAGAAATGAGTCGGTCTAACCTGAAGTTCTGAAGAAGAAAAAATAGTTTGTAGGGACATTATAATTGTCTTCACGTGTCTGAAGGACTATTATATATGCAGACTTAATAAGCACTAGAATTCCCTCTCAGAGTGACAGGGCATTCTCTATGATTGTGAATTATAAAGGTCTTAACCTACTTGGATAGAGGAAATTACCCATTGAGAATTCCCTCAACTGATGAAATCTCATGACCAACAAATAGATGTAGATACAGATGTAGACATTTAGGTAGATATAATTATGATATAGAAACAGAGAGAAGATATAGATAAATATAAATATGTAGGTTGAGAGGTGTCTGTATATACATACACATGCATACGCTAACCCTGGGATGGTAGGTTTGTGGGGCACTGTAGAGTATTTAAGGTCAGGATCAGTGTTTTATAATTTTGTGAGCAATAAAAAATATCTGAAGGTTATTTATTAGAGAATTAAAAATAATTATATTTTGAAGATTTGTAATGTAAATGATTGAGCAAGAGATAGTCAAGGAGATGATAAATAATCTAAGTGAGAATAGATAAGGGTTTGTAAGATCATGGCAAGTAGTGATTGTTTAATTTTTTTGTACTTATATCCCCAGTGCCTGGCACCTAACAGATGTTTAAGAAATGCCTGATTGACTTATGGATGGTTACAACAGGAGTAGAGAAGGACGAGCTTCAAGAGATTTTGCATTAAAAGAAATAACAGGAATTGGGCACTGATATATTGGGTGAGGGAGGATGAAAAATAAAACATGAACCAAAGGTTATATAAGTTTGGGTGACTAGAGGGATATTAATACCAGTAACAGAGAGACCTTACTCTCACCTGCCTCTCTCCAGATTCCTTCTCTTCTCCTCACTTGCTACATTGTTACCCAAAGAAACCTTCATGCAAGGTCCTTCCCTCCTTAATGGCGAATACCTCTTCAAGACCACCTTTTTGAGAAGGACCCCAGCCATACTTCTCATTCTCATCTGGACCTTCCTAACTCCTCTTCTTTGGCTCATAGACTGTCCCACATATTGCCTATAAATTTTGTCTTCACTCATTAGAATGTAAGCTCATTAAGAATAAGTATTGCCTTCCTTGTTTGTAATTGTATCCCCAGTGCTTAGCACAGTACCTGGCACGTAGTAAGTGACTAATAAATTCTTTATCTATTGATAGAAAGAAGTTAGAAGACAGAAACAGGCATATGGGGATAAATGGTGAGTCCAATTTTAGATAGATTGAGTTTGAGGTGCCAACAACCTATATTGTTATAGATATTCATCAGGCAATTAGAAATATGGAACTGGCAGTATAGGGAAATAGATTGCATTTTAACAAACAGGAAAAGACTTGTTATTGATGTGTGAGTTAATACTGAGTCAGCTGTCTATGCACAGTCACACCATTGACCCTTCAGAGCTAAGATCAGAATTAGGTTTTTTTTTTTTTTTAAAGAAGAGGAAGGAAGAATAATATCGAGAAAAATATGTGGCATATAATTGATGCAACCCTACATTTTAAAGCAAATAATTAAAAGTTAAAATGAAAAATGACAACAGAAATAACATTAATACAATTCTATCTATTAGTTTAGCCAACACAAATTAATTGCCATAATAATCAACCTTAGCCTGCAAAATATCTGACTTACTTGACAAATGGAGGGAGAAAGCTGCCAAAGGCAACAGTAAGTTGGACTATAAACTCATTTCCAAAATCTTACAAAAAAAGAATAATAGATGATTATGAATAGTATCATCTCATAAAGCAGGAAAATAGAGGCAAGTAAAACCAGTTTAAAGGAGGATTGGCAAGATTCACAATTAAGTAAAGTTATCCCAAAGTCATGCTTCCTCAGTCTGTGGCAGCTCCAGCTGGCCCTCGGACTCAGCAGCTCCTCATCAGAAGCTCCAGCTGGTTCTCAGAATCAAAATCACTTCACCCAGGTTCCCAAAATTAAAATCATTCTCTCCAGCCTGGGGGCCTTTCCTCTTCAGCTTCTCTGGAGGCAGCAGCTTCTGCCTCCACGAAGCTTGCTGACCCAACAGGGACTTCTCCTTATATACATACAGCCTTAGCTCCTTCCTGTTTCAGCCAACCCCTTCCTGTTACATCAGGAGTTCATACCTTTGTTTCTTTAACAGAGGCTTGTACCTCTTAGCTTAGCAGTACAAAAGGAACTTCAAATTTCGTTACTATTACAACATGATATTGTCTTGACTTGTATCAAGGCCTAGAACATTACAGACCCTCCTGGAATAGATCTATACACTAGAGGGAGTTTGCCCTGACATTCCACAATGGAAAGACACATTAGATAAAGGTTGTCTATTGTCCAGATTTCAATGCATTTGGATGGACTACCTATTGAATTTATTCATCACTAATTATATTTGAATCAAACTGTATAGATAGACAATGAGTTGGACCTAAATTTGAAGAGAAGGAGAGTGGGCTAAATTGCTTTGAGGAATTGTCAAAAAACGTTTATTGATTGTAGGCTTCCCATGAAACAAAGGTCGAGCTTTTCAATTCTACATTGTACCACTATTGCTATGCAATAGGGAAAAATGGAACACAACTACTTTGAAGAGTGACAAATGACTATCTTATCACAAAGAAAGCAGTGGTGAGTTGTGTGGTAGGTGTTAGCAGTCAAAAAAAAATCATAGATTTGGAGCTAATAGCCACAAAAAAAAAAGGCTTAAGCTCTGGAGAAATAGTCTGGGTCAGTCTAATGTTCAGATCACTAGCATTCTCTGTATTGTGCCTCCTACTTTTGTATTGATACCCTGACTTCAATCTCTGCTCTTGTAACTGGATTTCCACTTTCCTTTTAATCCCTTGGATTTTAATGAAACTCAAAGGAAACTGGTGCCAACCTGGTTTGGCCTTTTGCTTCAAGCTTGTGTAGATTCAATTCAGACTCACCATCTTTCCCTAGGATGGAATTGATCCTCTTATGCCCAAGTGCCTGTCCTAGTCAGCAAGATACACTCATAATTTCCTATGGTTCCTTATAACAACTGATCAGAGTTAAGGCTTAAGTCTCTGGCAATGGACAAAAGAAACTAACTATATTAAACAGTGATTAAAGCTAAGACATTAGATCATTAATGTGCTGCTTCTATCTACTTTTTCCCAACATCCAAGTCACAACAGCTAGGCGTCTCATGGATGGATATCTGGTGTTTCTTTATTTGACTGTCAACTCTTGATGGGGAGTCTGGATAGATATGGAAGGAAGATTGTGTGAGAATGTGTGTATGTGTGCACGTGCATATGTATATGTGTATGTATGCATTATGCATGAGTTACATGTGGATGGATGACCAGAGGAGCAGAAAGGGAGCACTTTCAAGTTGTGTTCCATTTTTCCAGGAGCATCTATGAATTACAGAAGGCAAAGTATCGTCACGTAGGGGAAACAACCGGAAACTTAAAATCAAGAGAGAGTGGGTTAGAATCCCCCACCCCCATGCTTAATCGTTCTGTGATCCTAATTTAGTCATAACCTCTACAAGTTTTAGTAAAATGAGGATAAAAACACCTACGGTACATACCTCGCAGGGTTATTTGGAGAATCAAACGAGGTTATATATAGGGTGTCCCAAAAGTCTTCAAGTAATATTAGCTATTAAAGATTAAACCTGCACAAAGACTTTTGGGACAGTTTGTGTTTATTTGTATAGGTATAAGTGCAAGTTTGGATATGTATATATGTATGTTTATGTATGTATGCATACATACTATGTATAGGTAAATATGTGCTTGTTGTCATATATACACATGGACAGACATGTATATGTATGTTTATATATGTATAAAAAGCTTCAACAAACCCAAAGTATTGCATCTAGTATTAGAAGGGATTGGAAAATACTTCCTTAATGAATAAGTGCCAGCCACAGACCATCAGGATGTACTGTATAAAAATGCTTTCCTAGGCTGTTCTATTTAGTGTATTTCTATGATGAGCCAAATCTAATAATACCAGTCAGGGCCAGCCCTAGGCAATGCTGAAGTAGGCAATGTGTTTGTGGCACTTTTCTCACTTCCCTTCCTGAGGCCCCTCTATTTTCCACATCTCCACTCCTCCTCCCCAGTCTCCAGTCACTTGTTCTGTGAAAAGGAGAATTTCAGCACTGTGGTAGGTGATGAGGGAGATAATTTTGGGCATGAAGCCCTGTCTAGCACCCCTCAAATCACAACATACAGACAACTGCTTACTCATAAGGACAGTCCTGATGCCAGTGACCAAATTTATTCAAGTCAGCTGTAATCTCTGTCAGCGCTAGAAAATTCTGAATGACCTTTGCTCTTGGGTCTATTAACTTTCTCCTCCAATCTCCCAGCTGAATTCAAGAATTAACAGTTCCTTCTGAGTCCCGTTTGGATTCTGTGCATCAAATTTTCATTAAAAGAAATTAGCTTAACTGTGAGTCCTCTAATGTTCTTGGTTGCTTGGTTTTAATTATTCATATTAAGTAAAGAGTTGAGTGGAGAAAATAGGGAGTTCTCATGCTGGGTAAGAAGATGTATGCTTTATTTTGAGATTTGGCTTGAGCAACAAGAACTAGACAGGAGATAATCTAAGACAGTAATACAACCACAAAACCATAGATTTAAAAAAAATAATATTTTCGGGTTGGGTCCGCGGCCTTTGCTGTGTGGCTTTGCTGCTGCCGCCGCCGCCCCTGGGAGCAACTTCTCCCTCTCCCTCCCCAGCCCCGGCCCGGTAGCTGACGTAAAGATGAGCAGCTCAGAGGAAGTATCATGGATCTCACGGTTCTGTGGGCTTCGTGGCAATGAATTCTTCTGTGAGGTGGATGAAGACTATATCCAAGACAAGTTCAACCTCACAGGGCTCAATGAACAGGTGCCCCACTATAGGCAGGCACTAGACATGATCCTCGACTTGGGACCTGATGAGGAGCTGGAAGACAACCCCAACCAGAGTGACCTGATCGAGCAGGCAGCTGAGATGTTGTGTGGACTGACTCATGCCCGCTACATCCTCACAAACCCTGGCATTGCCCAGATGTTGGAAAATACCAGCAGGGAGACTTTGGCTATTGTCCCCGTGTATATTGTGAAAACCAGCCCATGTTACCCATTGACTGTCAGACACACCAGGTGAGGCCATGGTGAAGCTGTACTGCCCCAAGTGCATGGATGTTTACACCCCAAGTCGTCCAGGCACCACCACACAGATGGTGCTTCCTTTGGCACTGGCTTTCCTCACATGTTCTTCATGGTGCATCCTGAGTACAGGCCCAAATGGCCTGCCAACCAACTTGTGCCCAGGCTGTATGGCTTCAAGATCCACCCTGTGGCCTATCAACTGCAGCGTCAGGCAGCCAGCAATTTCAAGAGCCCTGTCAAGACCATCTGCTGACTTGTCTCCTCCCCTCCCCCCCCAACACCTCAGGCTGTGACACCGTTCCCCCTCCCCCCAGTACACACACACCTTTCCAGAACCCCTAATGGTTTTTAGTTTAAATTAAGAAGTCATTATTGTGGTGGTGTGGTGGGAGTATGAAATAAAGTGGAGGAAAAGGCAAATAATAATAATAATAATTAATAATAATAATTTCAGTCAATAGTTTTAGCCTTCTCTTTACCAAACATTTGGTAACTAGTAGGCATATTGGGTAAAGTGCAAGACTTATAGTCAAGAAAACCTGAGTTCAGATTCAGTCTCAGATACTTACTATGTGTGTGACGCTGGGGAAGTCAATCAAACTCTCTCAGTCACAGTTTTCTGCTCTGTAAAATGGGGATAATAATAGCACAGGGTTGTTGTGAGGATTAGATGAGATAACATATGTGAAGTGCTATAAATGTTTGTCATGACAATGATGCCAACGATGATGGTAATGTGCTAACAGGAAGCAAAATTTACATGTTTTTGTTTCCATTCCTTTATTTTTTTTTATGCCTCTTGTCCCAGAGGCTAAGGGATAAAGAATGGTCAAAAGCTGGAAAAAGTCAAGACCTGAACAAAAGAAGAATGGTTTAGGCTCAGACAAATTTCCCATAATTTTAATCTGAACCATTCCGGAAAGTCCTCATGAAAACTCTAGGTTTTCTCTACCCTCTCCAATTCTAGAAGACTATTAGAAGAAGTCATCTCAGACACAAAGTGATGCCATACTTGGCCAATACTGGTCATCATTAAAGGCTGAAGTTTTCAGGTATGAACCTGATCAACCTAGAAATGAAACTCTTTTGGCAAAATTCTTAGTACTGGACAAATCTGAGTTTTTATAATGAAAAGTCATTGTGATTACTGGGGATTTTTTTTTTAAGAACCTGGAGAAGCTTGGGAAGACTGAAGGATATTTGTGACCTGAAATCCAAAGGCTCCAATTGAGAAAGGAAAAAAAAAAAAACTCCAAGCCTCTGTGGGAAGTATGTAAATAATAAGAAGGTAACTGTCTAGAAAGACAATGCCACCCCATGAGATACAGCAGACTAGCACAGAACATTGATACATCATTCAGTCCTCTCCAGGGCCTTTGAGAATGATGAAAATACCCAGATGAAAGATGAACTGAACTGCTGCAGGGGATTCAAGATGAGGTGATGCTTTGAAAAGCTTTTATATCATTCACTGGCTGAAAAATATTTGAATTGGCATACCATCAAAAATAACCCTGATTCAAGGTACATTCTTAAACCATAGTTGCCACCACTCTAACATTCTGATACCTGTTTTGGGATTCAGACTAAATAAGAATCAGGAGGCTTCAGACAAGGAGAAGCTAAAGAAAATGGGGCTAGCCTATGTCTAGCCATAATGGGGAGTGACTTTTTAAGGGGATGTTAAGGCCTGTATGAGAATGACCTTCTCATCTGGAATCCTTTGGGAGAAGTTTACTAGGATCCTATACTCAGAGTCCTAGCTTAAGCTAAACTCTAAGTAAACACAGCCCTTTTGTTCTTGGACTCAGTTGCCTTTGGAAGATGATCCCATTCAGAGGCAATCACCAGAACTGAATTCCCTTCTGAATGACACTTGAATTCACTACCCCCTCTTTCTTGAATTTCCTCCTAGGACTTATCAGCTTCAATAAGAAATTATTTGCCTCCTCTAGTAACTTAGAGACACACCCATCAAAGCTTAGGTATTCCCTTCTCCAGTATAAGAAGAGGTACAAGGCACCTCTACCTCTTAGAATCCCTGAGAAAGGTTAAGTGACAATGTGTGTCAACCTACTTAGCTTCATGCTAAGAATATTTTAAACATGGCATCTTTTTATTAATATTTTTAATTATCAATTTTTTCACCCTGCCTCTTTATTACCCATTAGAGAAAGAAAAGAAACAAAACCCTTGTAACAAATATACATAGCAAAATAAAACAAATTACCACATTGCTGGATCCAAGAAAAGTATGTCTCATTCTCCACCTTGAGTCCATCATCTCTTTGTTAAGAGGTAAGTAGAATACTTCTCTGGAATTACAGTTTGTGATTTCATTGTCCAAAGTTCTTGAGTTTTTCAAAGTTGTTTGCACAATGTTGCTGTTATTATATAAATGGATCTCCTAGTTTTGTTCAAATCACATGGCATCAGTTCATAAAGTCTTCAAAGCTTCTCTGAATTATTGTTGTTGTTGTTGTTACCAGTCATTTCAGTTGTGTGTCCAATTCTTTGTGACCCCATTTGGGGTTTTCTTGACAAAAATACTGGAGTGCTTTGCCATTTCCTTCTCCAGCTCATTTTACAGATGAGGAAACTAAAGCAAATAGGGTTAAGTGACTCACCCAGAGTCAAATAGCTAATAAGTGTCTGAGGCCAGATTTGAACTCAGGAAAATGAGTCTTCCTGACTCCAGGTCTGGTACTCTATTCACTGAGCCCCCTAGCTGTCTCTAGGTTTCTCTGAAAGTATTTTTTAAATAATTTCTAACCCCCAAATAGTATTCCATTACATTCATAAACCATAATTTACTTAGTTAATCCTCATTTGATAGTCACTCCCCTTTGCTTCTAGTTTCTTGTCACTATAAAAAGAACAATTTTAATTATTTTTGGCATACATGAATTCTTTCCCCATTTAACTTGATCTCTTTAGGATGTAGGTATAGTAGTAATATCATTGGGTCAAATGTTTTACACAGATTAGTAACTTTAGGGGCATAGTGCCAGATTGCTTTCCAAAATGGTTGGACTATTTCACTGCTCCACCAGTGGTTAAGCATGAAATTTTAAGGTTATAAAGGAAAGGGAAAGTAAGTTCCATTAAACTTATGATGCATTAAACACGTGTAAGGAAGACATTAATGGAAAACTAACCACAAGAACAACATGAAATCAGGATCAGAGGAAATCAAGACAAGCCAACCAAACATAGAATAAAAAAAGGCATTTTTAAGTGATTACAATGTTCCAAGCATTGTGCTAAGTAGAAAAAAAAAGTCCCTCCTTCATAGGAGCTCACATTTTAATTAGGAGAGATAATACATAAAAGAAAAATCAATTGAAGAGCAAACAGAAAGGCATATAAGTCCTAAAATTTTAGTGGTGGAGCAAATAGCAAGGACCCAACCTTCTTGGGCTATTTAAGTAGGTCATGTGACAGTGCCAGGGAAGTTGTAGGGCAAAGAGGTAGAGCAGGTGAAAAAGCCAAGATGATATTAGTAGATAGTAGCAGAGCAGATGAAAAGGCCTTATGTTCCTCCATCTTGTTAGAGGAAATGGAGTTATTGACTCATTTCTCATCAAAGTCCTATGAGCAGTCAAGCAGTTCAAACAAAGGTATAAAACAAGGTGGGGAGGGAGATGCCACCATCCTTAAAAGTCTAGGAGGAACTAAAGATAAACCAAGACAAAAATACATATGTGATCTAAGGTTAAGGTTATGAAGACTATAGAGTTTGGACTCAGACTTGGCATGTGCAAAACTAAGCAAATTACTACAAAAAGCAACCAGGTTGGAACATTATAACTAATGCTTAAGTGGAGGGGCAAATGGGGTAGTATTTGCCAACATTATAGTATAGGAGAAGAATGAGGATTGGCATAACAGAGGGAACTGAATTCAGAGATAAGAAGTCAAATTTGGGATTACATTGCCCAGAGTTCTTAAGTTTTTCAAAGTTACACAATGTGGCTATTATTATATAAACGGATCCCCTAGTTTTGCTCAAATCACATGGCATCAGTTCAAAAAGTCTTCAAGATTTCTCTGAATTGTTGTTGTTATTCAGTCATTTCAGTTGTGTGTCCAACTCTTTGTGACCCCATTTAGGGTTTTCTTAGCAAGTTCATTCATTCATCATACTTTTGTCAAGGACTGTGTTCAATATGTTCAGTAAAGTGCCCAAAAAATCAAAGTTTCCTGTACATGTTTACTTTTCCAATATTTTAATCAGTCTGTGATCCCTGTGGCTATAGGTAGTCCCTCCAAAGTTACAGATTACAATCCCATAATACTTCTTCATTCTATATAACTCAACTTTGTCCACACATAAATCCTATATGGGAAAGAGAAAGGAAGGGTTGACCCAATGTGTTGGAGGTCCTGCTCTAAGTTTCATATTATGAAGTGGATACTAAGACATCAAGCAGGCTGCCCACCTCTTGTCATCCTCAACTCCATATTTTCCTTTTGTTTCTTTCTATTAGATTTATCTAATATTGAAAGGGGTATATTGAAATCTCCTGTCACTATTGTGCTACTCTTTCTATTTTCTTGAAGCCAAGATAATGTTACCTTTATTCATTTGGATGCTAAAGCATTTGGAGAATGTAAGTTTATCACTGATATTGTTTGTTGTCTATGGTTCCTTTCAGCACAAAAGAGTTTCCTTGTTTATCCCTACCATGCACCACCCCTGCCCTTGTAATGCTTGTTTTTGCTTTGTCTTATAGAATAATTACAACACCTGCTTTTTGGGATTCAATGGAGAAATGGTAAAAAAAAAAAAAATCCACCCCCTCACTTTTATTTTGTTTATGTCTTTGTTTTTTAAGTGTGTTTTCTTATAAGTAACAGCTGGTAGGGTTTTGTATTCTTAGCTAATCTTTTACCTTTTTTGTTTTATTGAATTGTTTAATCCCTTCCCATTTAAAGTTATGAGTTAGGTTAATATTTTTCTTCATCTATCTCTAAATTTATTTCAGGTTGTGATTTTCCCCCTTCTGCTATAAACATAATATTATTTTCTCTAATTACTTTAATCTTTTTTTTAAAGGTGGCCATGTTCCAAACTGGCTATCTTCCCCGCCCCCATTCCCTCTTCTCATTTTTTACCACTTTCCCTTTAGGGTTTTGTTTACTAGTTCATCTCTCTGGTTTCTTTCTGGCTATATATTTCTTCCTCCTCTCTTTTCCTCTCAGTCAGATATGTTTCCCTATCTTCTCTTCCCCTTCTGCTAACATTGTTCATTAGCTTTTTTAAAATTTCATTTTGTTGCACCCCTTTCCAAAAAGTCTTTATCTTTTGTGCATAATTTCTGAGTTTTGAGAGGTTGTAGGGATCAGAAAAAAGTGTAGTCTGCCATTTTGTTGTTCATGACCCAGAAGTCCCTTTACTCATCACTCTCCCCACATGACTGGCTTGCCTCCTTTTTTAGGCATACGACTGCATACAAGCTTTTATATTTATAAAATACTAATAATAATAGTATAAAGAGGCACATTTAGTTCTTAAAAAAAGAATACCAGTCCAACAAAATTAACAATACCAAACAGGAAAGAAGATTTAAATGATATTTATGAACCCTGACCACCCCACCTCTCCTCTGAATTCCTATAATACTTATATCCTGTACCCTTTAGCTTATACTATCCCATTTTACTATTCATGTCTAAAACAGATTGCATCTGGGAAGCAGAGACTATATTCCCAGGGTCTACTGTTTAGGAGATGCTCAATAAAGTTTGTCAATGATAAGCATGTGATCAAAGTTGAGACCCAGACAAAATCACAGGACATTTTAAGCTAAGTATCTGTGTTTATAGTTAAAGTGTAACTATGGATTCAACAAAGGATCAATGCATTCCCATGATGTTATATCTGTAGGATATTTGAATCTCTTAAAACAGAAGAAAGATGTCTTTTTCCAAAATATCCTCTCAAAATGATCTTTCATTAGTGATCTCATGGAATTTTTGGTAGAAGTGGGTAAAAGGTTCAGTGATATGAACTACTCCTGTGAGGACAATTACCATATTTTATCATAATATTTTTAGAAGTGGCAAAAAATATGATATATTCAGTGATATTAATATATATGTATATGCATGACACATACATAATACATACATATGCATACATTATACACACACATATATATGCCTCCCTTAATCCCTGTATTCCCATGCCTACATTCCTCCAGTCACTTTTCACATTATATTTCTGTACCTTTTTTTTTTTTTTTGCTTTTTGGAGGGGGAAAGATAGGGCAATTGGAGCTAAGTGATTTGCCCAAGGTCACACAGCTAGTTTTTGTGTTAAGTGTCTGAGGCTGCATTTGAACTCGGGTCCTCCTGACTCTAGAACCAATGCTCTATTCACTGTACCACCTAGCTGCCCCTGTACTTAATTATATTCTTAGGGCAGGCATAGTGAATAAAGTGAGGCCAGGAATCAGGAAGATCTGAGTTCAAATCCAGCCTCAGACACTGGCTGTGTCACCCTGTGTCACACTTAACTCTGACTCAGTTTCCTCATCTATAAAATAAACTGGAGAAGGAAATGGCAAACCATTCCAATATCTTTGTCCAGAAAACACTAAATAGGGTCATGAAGAGTTGGATATGACTGGAAAATGATTGATCAACAACAAAAATTATAATCTTGTATTTTAGGCATTTATATGTCTGTCCTTTGTGAATCATATTCTCTGTATAATCTGTAGCACCTAACACACACAGGAACCCATCTGTTACTGGGCCACAATCTAGACACTAGTGGACCTACTCCTTTACTCCCACATCCCTCATTCTCTCTCTGGATGTAAGCCTGCCTACCATGTCAAAGTTAATGAAATCTCTTTCCTACTACATATTACTCATGTAACATTGGACAAGCTGCTTTACTTCTGGATCTCAGTTTCTTCACTTGTAAAAATAAAGCGGTTGAATGAGATGACCTTTAGGTCATTTCTGTCTCTAAATGCCCTCATCTATAATATACAAAATCTAGAAAGCTAAATGCTTGTTGAATTAAATTATTGCTACATGTGATTTGTATTTATGCATTGTAAGGAATCAATCAACATGCATTTATAAAGCACCTGCTAGTTGATATATTAGGCACTAAAGATAAAGACACAAAAAATGAAATAATCCATACTCAAGGTGCTTACTTTTTATTCAAATTCAAATTTTAGCAACAAGATAGTTTTCCAAAACATAAAGTCAATTATTTTCACTATGCATTGGTATAGAGAATTTGAAAGATGTCAAAATCATTTAGATATTGAATATCTTGAAGAAATAATCTTGTTAAATTGAAACAAACTTTCTTTTGTGCATTAGTTTAAAGAAAGAAAATCAGGATCATTGGCAAAATCCAACTTCTATTAAATGTATCCTTTGATTAAGGATTAAATATTTAGAATATTAAATTCAGTCACTTATCAAAATGTTGGACTTGACTCAGAATTGTAGAACATTCCCCAAAAGTGGTCGTTTTTCATCAGGTTTTGAAAAATTGAAATTCAACCTAAAAAAATCAGTTTGAAAAATCATGTACATAATGTGCCTATATCCTCTAGTAGAATACTTTTTTAGCTAGAGTTCGTTCCATAAAGCCTTCCCCACTGGTGATTCATGTGGGAACAATTGATTCTAATAGAAGGAAGCCAGGAAGCTTTGCCATAAATAATAACCTCCTATGCAAAAACTCAAAGTCTAAGGGGCACAGGTGACGTTTTTCATAAATGCTTCCAACTGAAATTAAAGACTTCAGAAGAGAAAGACAGCTCTGAGAATTTTGCAAGTAGTTTAAAAAATGATAGCTGAGAACTAGAATTTGATTACTGGCCAGTAATGGGCTGCATTTTTACCAAAGTTAGAAATAATACATATGCCTAAAGGAGTGCAAATCTGACTACTTTAAACCAAAATATGAGGTAGAGGAAGATAAGTGGCCACATATATACACTAAGTCAGATACCCCAGAGGGTAGCAGGTACCACAAAGATAAAAGAGTATCAAAAAAAAGTATTAGCATAAATTTTTTTAAAAGGTCAGTAACAAAGATCATGACCTCAAGTGTTCATATACAAGTACCTAGAATACTGTGTGGATAATAAATAAAGTGAAATACATACCTTAAGTTAGAGATCTTAATGTAAGTTAAATTCAGTTGCACAGATTTCACAAATGTTCCTGTTTTCTCTGAACTTGAACCAATATATCCAGGTTGCCATCAGAGAAATAGAATACCAGAAGAGGGGGTAGGTCTTTGATACAAGAAGAGTGAAAGGTGACAGACAGCCCAAGTACACAATGTTGGGAGATCTAGAGAAAGGCCCTCATCATGTCTAGTGCATCCCCTATAGAAAGTGGACATAGACAAGGGCCACTAGGATCAGAAGAAATCAGTGGATGTTTAGCTACAGATTCAGAGATAATACTACTCATCAATGAAATCCCAGAGCCACGAGGTATTAGTATTATACTAATCACGTCCATTTCCTCCCTGCTATCCATGTTGCCAGCATAGGTCTTTGTGATCTCTTAAGTAAAGCATAGGCCTTTAGGGGTGGAGACTATCAAAGCCTTTGAAGAGATACAAGAGCTAGTGGGGGATAAGGGACAAGGAACAGAAGCAAATATAGTGAAAGGACTGGAACTATGGGGATTCAGACTGTCAGAAAAATGGTCAGCTCTCTGGTATTCCCTATTATTGATTTCTTATTTTGTAGTGTTTTCCTGGTTCTGAATCTCAAGTTATCAGTTTCCTGCTTGTCTCACTTTCTGGTATTTTTGCTTTCTAAGGACACCTTGGTACTAACCATGCTTGACTATTTCGATTTGTGTTTGATTTCCATTTGATCTGAATGCTGCCTTGTAGGCCTCAGGCAGGTTCCTATATATACTGCCCTGCCACAAATGGGACCCAATTGCTGGAACTATTCCAACAGTTTCCTTACTAGTCTCCTTGTCTCTAATCTTCCCCCACTGAATTCTGCTCTTCTCATGGCTGTCAAAGTAAGTTGCCTAATGCATGAATTTGCCCATGTTACTTTAATGGAGTACTCACAAACTTACAATGACTTTTAAATTTTAAATTGGCTTTTTGATCTTCCTCATACACAACACTCCATATCTCAACCTTTTGTACAACAATCCATTTCCTAAC
>NW_027187460.1:54469212-54580202 GCF_028583685.1 Petaurus breviceps papuanus | reverse complement strand
ATATCCAGACATTGCTATATAATTCCAGTTTCTCCAAGGCATTTCCATTCCATATCATCACAACTGTCCTAGAAGCAGTCTCTCTGGACTCTCCCACATGGTGAGGAGACTCTGAGGTACTATAGACAGCAAAATGGGTTCAAAATGCTTTGGGTTTTAGATGGAGAGTAAAAGGAGGAATAAAGAAGAAATGAAGACATCTTATACTTGTAGGACTGCAGTTTCATTTTTTGCTGTGATAATCTAGCCATCAGCTGGCATAAATGGTCACTGACACAGTGCTGCCAAGCTAGGGGTCTGGGTCTTGGGGAATGCCAAGTTTACCCTGGTAATTTATGCATTTCCCATTTAGTAGAAATGCTGAGTAGATTGGAGCCAGATTTTAAAGAATTTAAATTTCAGAATGAGGAGTTTCTATGTTATCCTAAGGGCAATGAGAAGGCATTGACACTTCTTGAGCTGGAAAATGACATCCTTTAGGAATATGAATTTGTCAGATGTGTGAAAGATGACAGGGAGGGGAGAGACTGAAAAGAGAGAAATCAATTAGGAGGCTATTGTAGGAATCTGAACTAGCTATATGAGTAAAGAATTAGACAAAATGAAAGATATTAAGGAGGTAGTACTGATAAGACTTATCAATTCATTGGACGTGAGGTGGGCAGGAAGGGTCAAGGATAACTCCTATGCCATGAACTTAGGTAATTAGAAAAAATGGTGGAAGCTTCGAGAGAATTAGGAGCATTAGGGAGAAAAAGAGGCTTGTTTAAGGCAAAAGATAATGTTTTCAAGTAGTTTGGCCTACCTGCATTCCCTCACATGACATTCTGTCTCCTTCTTCTGTGACTTTGTGTAGGCTATACCCCCATGACTGGAATGTTCTCCTTCTTCATCACTACCTCTTGAGACCCCTAGATCTCCAGGATCAGTTCCTAAGTCCTTAGTCACTGCTAGTTTCACTGCAGGAAGTGTTATCTGCAGTTACTACAATACTTCTCAGAGGAGAAAATGACCACCAATAGAAGGAAGAGACCAAGCTCTGGACTGGCTTGTCAGAAGATATGGACCTCAATGGAGTTCTTTCATTAGTGCAGAGGTGAGATGTCAATGAGATGCCTATTCAACAATGTCACTAAATGTTTCATATTTTCATACCTTAAGTATCAACCTCCTAGGAAAGTATAAAAGGACTTAGAGGCCACTGTATCATGTTTTAAATATCTATCAAAGAGTGCTTATGAGTCTTGTGTTTTAACCATTGCTTCTCTGTGGAAGAAATAAATAGCTGTCCTATACTTGATGTTTATTTTACACTAGGTATTTTTCTACTCCTGTTTACAGAGATCCTGAATAAAGGACAAACCTAAGCTTCAAGAGATTTTCCCAGTACTTTGAGAAGCCAAGATGAAAGAGTAAGCAGTAAATGGCCAGAACTATGCCATCTTAACCTCCAAACAACCATAAAATAGTGCTCCAAAAAATCCTAGAACAGCAAAACCAGCTAAAAGACAGGGCAAAGCAATCTTTGAGTCCAAGAAATTTGGAAGATTGGCAGGAAAGGGCTATCTCACTTGGGTAAAAGGAGAGAACGTCCAAAGACAGGAAGCATCCCAGCAAACCAACAGTATGTCCCATTTCAGGAAACCAGTGGTAGACCCTGAGCTTCAGTTCAGTGGAGCTGGCAAATGCCAGCACCAGAACACCATGCACCAACACACACATGCACACATGTGTGCGCTTCATCATAGCCAGGGTAACTGGCAGACTCCAGCTTTAAGAACCACCCATGTGCTTCAGCACAGCCCCAGGCAAACAGACAGGCACCAAATAGACAGTTGCTAGCCCTGTGGCCCTGCCAAGTGCTTCATGATAGCCCTGGACAAAGAGGTAACCTCCAGTGACCAGAGTTCCATGTACTTCAGCATAGCACCAGGGAAATGCAGAAACACCCCACTGCCTTAGCACAAGACAGACAACACATAGATCCCCATTTCAGAACCAGGTAAGCTGCCAGACCCCTCTGGCTTCCAGCTGTGCCAACCACCCAACACCCTCAGTGCAGCACCAGACACAAAGGTCCCCTGTGGGTCTCAGGGCAACATCAGTGCAGCACCAGGTAAACAGCCAGTGCCTATAGCACCTGGCACAAGAAACCTGAGATCAAAAGTGAATTCTGCCAAACATTTAAAGATCAACTAATTCAAATATTAAATAAATTATTTGCAATAATAGGCAAAGAATGAGTCCTACCAAACTCCTTTTTTGAAACAAATATGGTACTGATAACTGAACCAGGAAGAGCAAACACAGAGAAAGAAAATGATAGAACAATTTCATTAATGAATATGGATGCAAAAATCCTAAATAAAATTCTAGTTAGGAGACTACACCAAAATATTACAAAGATTCTAAATTGTGGCCAAACAGGATTTATACCAGGTATGCAGGGGTGGCTTAATATAAGGAAAACTATAGTTTTAGCAAAGTAGCAGGATATAAAATAAGCCCACATAAGCCATCAGTATTTCTGTGTCACCAGCAAAACCTTGCAAAAAAAGATAGTAAGAGATACCTCCATTTAAAATAACAGTAGACCATATAAAATATCTGGGAGTATACCTATCAAAACAAACCTAAGAACTACATGAACATAAATATAAGATACTTTTTATACAAATAAAGTCAGATTTAAATAATAGAAGAAATATTCATTGTTCATAGGTAGGCAGAGCCAATTTAAATAAAATGACAATTTTACCTAATCTATATATTCAATGCCATATCAATTAAGTTACCAAAACTGAATTAGATTTTAAAAAATAATAAAATTTATTTGGAACAATGAACGGTCAAAAATATCAAAGGAATTAATTTTTTGTAACTGCAAAGGAAGGAGGTTTAGTAGTGCTAGACTTTAAACTATAGTCTAAGGGGATGATCATCAAAACAATCTGTTATTGGCTAAGAAATAGAAAAGTAGATCAGTGGAACAGAGCAGAAATCAAATACACAGTAGCAAATGATTATAGTGACCATGTGGTTTGTCAAATATAAGGATTTAAGTTCAAAATAAATTTTTTAAAATTTTAAATGAGTAAAAAAATTGGAAGTAGCAGTAATGCTGAGTCAACATGGCTTCATCAAAAACAGGTCCTGCCGAATGTACTTTTAATTCTTTCTTCTTTGACAGGGCTCCTAGACTAGGAGATTAAGTAATACCATAGAATTTAACAAGGCACAAGCCTTTTATGATGTCCTTGTCAACAAGATAGATAGATGTGACTTAGATGACCATGTAACTTGGGAAATCTTAAAATAGTTGAATGACCAGAACCAAAGATGAGGGAAGAATGAATCAATGTCAATCTGTTGAGTGGCCTCTGATTGAACATTCCTTGGCCCTATATTTTTCAAGCTTTATTAATGCTTTCTATAAAAATACAAGCTGTCTGCTTATTAACTGCAGATGATACAAAGCACTGAAGAATAGTTCATCCATGGCTGACAGAGGTGGGAATTGGAAAGATCTCAGCAAGTAAGAATGATTGACTACATCTAAAAGATGGGATTTCATAGAGAGGAATAAAAATTCCTGGATTAAGTTGTTCAAAAAGTAAGCAGTGGGGAGGTGTGGCTATATAACAGTTCATATGAAAAAGATCTCAATTTAGTGGATTAGAAACTCCATAGGCATCAAAAATTTTATATGGCAATCAAGAAAAGTAATTTGATCTTGGGCTAACTTAGAAGAATGATGTAAATATCACACCCAGAAAAAGAGAAGTTAAGATCCCCTGATCAGGCTATGTTTGGAGAACTGTGCTCATTTCTGAGTGCTATTTTTAGAAAAGGACATTGACAAACTGGAGTGCATTCATAGAATGATACCAGAGTGGCAAGGGGAAAAGACCATATCATATGAGAACTGGTTGAAGGAAATGAAGATGTTCAGTCTGAAAAAAAAAGATGACTGGAGGAAGGTAGTGGGGGAAAGGGACTTGATAGCTGTCAAGTTGAAGAGGCAGATTTAGATGTAATATAAGGAAAAACTGCTTAACAATCTAAAAGTACAATAAGATACTTTGGGATATATTGGGTTCCCTCTCAGTAGGGGTCTTCAAGCAAAAGCTGATGACCACTTGTAAGGCACATTGTAGAGTCTGTATATGAATTCGACTAGACAGACTCTGTGGGAGTCCTTCCAACTCAGAAATTCTATGATTCTCTGAATCCTATTCTTTATCACAGAGATTTCTAAAGAACTGCCTGCTGAGAAAAGGTGAATGAATTCCTTTAACTCTTGTTCATCACTTTTGAAATAGGTCAAGGGAAGACACAGTACTTTCTCACTGAATCTCAGAAAACCAAATGTTACCAAAATAATTTTCAAAGTGATATTCATTATATTATAGGCATTTGCTCTTGGTAAAAGGTTAGCAGCTGAAAAGTATCTCATAGACATGTCCACAAAACAACCCCAAAATCACTGCCATCATTTGTCAGAAATAACAAAAAAGCCATTTTTTACTATTTTATGTCTCCTACACCTGATAATTTTGGAATTCATTAACTCATTCAACAAGCATTCTATGAGTAATTTCCTATGTGCATCATATCGTGCTAGTCAGTCAACAATCACTTATTAAGCCCCTACAATGTTCCAGTCCCTGTGCTAAATGTTTGGAATAGAAAGAAAGGCAAACTATACGGTCACTGATCTCAGGAAGTTCATTTTATACTGGAGGGTAGACAATATGCCAGCAACTGTGTACATAAAATATATAAGCAAGGTTAATGAGAGGAAATCTCAGGAAATTCACTAGCACAAAAGCTTAGAGAGAAAGGTTTCTTGTCAAAGGTAGGATTTTATTTGAATCTTGAAGGAAGCCAGGAGGCAAAAGTGATGAAGGAGGCACTGAGAGAAGTAAGAAGACATGAAAGATGTGTTTTTTAACCAGTTGCATATAATCTCTTTGGGGAGAAAAGATGGATATGAATGAAACCTAAGCAGCCAACTGTACAAGACAGCCAGTGGCATATGCCCAAATGAATGGTGCAAACAAGGATTTCTGGAGTTCATAGGAATATGGGGTGAGAGCTGGAAGAAGTCTAAGCTTCTCAATTTTTAAGGGATTTTTCATTATGTTATAGGCAGTTTCTCTTGGTGAAAGGTTAGCAGCTGAACAGTATTTCATAGACATGTCCACAAAACAACCACAAAATCACTGCCATCATTAAATGTCAGAAAATAATTTCATAAATAATAACAAAGCCATTTTTACTATTTATACTATTTACTATATAAGGGAAAGCTCCAGAATGGAGAGATTAGTGAAAGCTGAATTAACCAAATCACAGAGTCTAAGAGTTAGAAGAGACCCTGAGGCTACCTAATTGATCCCAACCCTGATCAAGAATCCCCTCTACAACATATCTAACAAGAGGTCATCCAGCATTTACTTAAAGATCTCCAAAGATGGTTGTTAAAAGATCTACTTAAACTGTGCTTCTATTTTTTGTTAAACTTTTCAGCTCTTTTGGATCTTTTTAAAAATTCTCCCAGAAAATTCAAGCACTTTGTCTAAGCTGCTTGAATCAACTACTGTGTCATTTGTATAGAAAATGGCCTTTTTTTATATTGGACTTAAGGAAAGTCAGAGAATTCTGGTCTAGATTTGATACAGGCCACTTCAGGACCTCGGGTTCAATATTGAAACAAAATGAGACTCTCATTGACCAGCACTTACAAAAACATAATAATTTTAATTAACAATATCATGGAAGGTATATCCAACAAGAGTATAACACTAATTCAGGAAGGTACACCCCCTGTTATCTTTATACAGAAATGTGTCTGGTCAAAAGGAAGAGTTGGTTCACAAAGATTTGTTGATCCACAGGACAGTGTGACATCTGTCGACAAATATAAGAGCACTGGTTCCTTGTAGGTGGGCATTTTCATGTCCTGAGTGACCAGAAGTGCAACATCTGGAGTTGGTCACATAGACCAGTCGACTATCAGGAAAAGCTTCCTTGACTTTAGGAGGAAACTAGTCTAGCCTATGTGGCAAGCATCTTGTAGATATTTTCTTCTCCCACACAGGGAAATATCTCAGCTAGATTGGATGTCCTGGGGTTAATCTAGGGACTATAAGATCCCAATTTCCTAAGGAAAGGAATTGAACTCTGCCATCATGTCATATCCAGATGACTCTGATTATTTTTGTAAAGTTTATGCAAAGAATTGTAGAACAAATGAAAATACAAAACATCCAAAACATAAAAGAAGAGGGTTAAAAATTATTCTTTAAAAACCTGTAATAGGAAACTATATATTTTACAGTTGTTTTGTTTTGCAATATTTGACTATCATGATATCAAGCTTAAAGAATTCCATGGCAATTTGTGCAAATATATACATAGTCATTTGAGTGGAAACAGGGTACAAGTTATGAAATGACACATCAAATAGATGATATAATTGGACCATGACCTTAATGCAATGATACAGGTCTAATATATACCTTAAATCTATAGTTTAGAAATATAGAAATAGAGATTAAATAAACATGTCCGAGTATACTGAACAGAGGAAAATTTTCACAGATTTAAACTCTACTAGACATTTCAATCCTTATCCTCATCTGGATTCCTATAAAACAAGTGTAAAAACATATCCAGCTGCTAGAACCCACCAAGAAGAGGAAAGGAAGAAAAAACTGTCCTCTTCCCCTTCCCCGATCATGATCAGTGAAGGTAGGTCAAGGAATTGAGTAAGTCTTAATGTGACCTGCTACACACTATAATGCTGGTTATGGAATTATCAGTAAGATTCTAGGCATTACTAGAAATACAAAAAGTCAGGGTGGTAGAGCAAGGGAAAAATGCTGAATTGGAGTCAGGAGACCTGGGTTCAGATTCTAATACAGCTTCTTACTACCTGTATAATCTTGGACAAGTCATTTAATCTCTATGTGCCTGTTTCTTCAGCTACAATATGAAAAGTTTATACTCACTAGTCTCTGAGATCCCTTCTAACTCTTCATTTACAACCTTAAAAATGCTTGTGTTTCACTAAGGTCCTTTCCCCAGTATCTGTGATACTATTAATTTGCCATCAAATCTGAGTCTAATAGTAGGAAATTATATGGGAAATAAAAGAGCCTACCTTTAGACCTACAATCACTGAAGAATGTCTATCATGCAAGTATTTCTATAATGTTAGCACTAGGCATATGCACATACATACACATATGTTCAGTGTGACTACATAGTCACATTCCTATATATATATATATACATAGGATGTAACATACTACTCTTCAAATACCATTGCGATTTATTATAATTTTTTTGCATGTCTCATATTTCCTAATTTTGGGCCATTTTAAATATCATTGACTTTAAATATTAATAGCTAGTGTTAACTTGTTATAGCAATACTGTCATGGTAGATGCATAAATACACACATATGTATGCATATTATATATACATGTATATGTACTGTTATATGTATACATATACATATATAGCAGGTATATACACACACTGAAAACGAATGCAAGTGTGATCCTACCTGTGGACAATTCCTCTAACTCATTCTTACAGACTGAAGAAGATGAGTTTAGGAATAACTTACTCAGTGGTCACCCTTGCCCTCATATACCTCCCCCAAAATAAAGCCTCTGAGCCCAGAGGAATGAACCAGAAAAAAAGAAAGATAAGAAAAAGGAGCATGAAGTTCCCCAAATACTTATTCATGTTGAATATTTTTTACCTGAAGACCTGATTATTTTTAGTACTTATTTTACGTCCTCTATTTTTACTCTCCTATGTAACCTATGGCTCAGGAAGAAGAATTCGTATTGGAAAAGTTATTTCACTTCCAAGTCACAGGAAAGTATGAAACAGAAAACCAGGAAACTTAAAAAAAAAATCTTTCTCACCATAGATTGACTTTATAGCAATATTTCTGGCACTTAGTAGGGATCAGTCAAATGTTGTTCCTGGAGCATAGTAGGGAAAATAGACAAATTTACAGCATCTTCCCATTCATTTTTCATAGTGTAGCTCCACATTTTGGCCTTATCCTAATTCTAATTCCCAGAATATTTGATGAATTTATATTTAAATAAATGTGAATCAAACTTACTTACACACCCAAACAAAATATAAATAATTTTTTAGAATTTCTGCCTTTTGGGATATACCCATCATATGACAGTACAAACAAGGAAGATTGATTAGCTAAAACAAGATTTAGAAAACTATAGGTTTTAAGGATAGTTCCCCATGGCAAGATATGCCATATCCTTCTGGTAGCACATGTTATTCCATCAGCCATTAAAATGTTAAGTTTTTTTATTGCAAATGTAATAATAAGAACTCTCTCCTGAGCACAGGAAATTGGAACACTGTGCTTCTTATGTTTCCACTAAGGAGCCCTCTCAGTTCTGGACCAAGAAGACTGATCACATGTAAAAGGAGGAGTCAGGCTCCTTTGTCTCATCAGCTCCAGCTCCAGACGCTATTACCTCTAAGCACCAAGAGAGGTAGAAAGTTACTCATTGTACAATGTAAATTTTGAATAGGACACCTATTTATTTCCTCTACATAAAAGAAATACCTAACACACACACAAGACCCACAAACCTACATTAGCAGAAAAACTTAAAGAAGAAGCAGCAGTGACACACTGCTGAACAGACATTTTACATTTCACCTCAGCTCTGCACTGTCCAAACAATTCCCTCTAGGTCCATGTCTCCTGTCAAACCAAGACAGAACTTAAGCTCATCTTCCTGTCAGTAGTGGTTTTATTCTTTTTCAAGGAGCACTATAATGGATAAAGCGGACACCTCCTATGATACAGTGAGGCATAAATACCAAAATTTTCTCCATGGTTGCACATGAACATCTACTGTTCAGTTACCTATACTCAGAAAAAGTAACACAAAAGGCAGACATGGGACCCAAGACCCAGACTTAGCTTTACATAGCTGAGCTCTTACTCTGGCTGCCATTTGTGAGTAATTACCATGCTGACTGGAGTATACTAGGTCATCCCTCCCCAACCCTCATAAGAAGTCAAACAGTTATATATTATACTATACTACCTGAAGAGTTATGGGGAAAAGGACAATAGTTGTCTCTACTTGTTTAATTGATGCACCCCTTGCTGCTCTCACTAGGTTAAGGTGAAAGAACTCCTGAAATTTTCTGTGTCATGCCTAAGCACCAAGTCCTTCAACATCAAGTTTGACCTTGGTACCTGGAATTTGCCCAGAGAACTCAAACACATGCTTTATGGGATGATCCCTAAAGGTCCATTCCCAAGCATGTTCCAAAGGGCTCAACCCCTACCTATATCAACATTTGTAATTTGTAATATTCCACTGATAGAAACACACAAAGGAAGAGTGGTAAAGTGCATAGATGACTCATAAATCACATGAGTCACAACATATTTTTTCTCATTAATTTTGTTGTTTGTCCTTTGTTTTAAAAGAGGACCAATGACATCATGGGGTGATAGCTTGACTGGTGTGTGAACTAGATTGGCAGAGTCCCACAAAGTTATTGGCCTTACTCTCTCTTCCTGAGTCATTGAAGTCCAGTGACAAGACATCTGGGATGTAGTGGATCACCTTAGCATTTTGGATGTCTTACTAAGCTCTAAGCACTCCACAGTGCCTGCTTCAGCTGCCTTCCTAGCCAATGGAACAAATTGTTCTCATCTGCCCATTCTACAGGGTGAAGTCTTCACATGCTTGAAGTAGACATCCCATAACTCACTGACAGGTTTGAGGCCTGCCAATTACCCT
Organism: Petaurus breviceps papuanus; assembly: GCF_028583685.1. Classification (NCBI taxonomy): domain Eukaryota; kingdom Metazoa; phylum Chordata; class Mammalia; order Diprotodontia; family Petauridae; genus Petaurus; species Petaurus breviceps. The sequence goes on along the minus strand of NW_027187460.1, from coordinate 54,570,377 downwards.
CAACCGGGTTTATCCCATCTGCTGAAATGGTTTACTGGGGTGTGGCATCAGCTCATGCTAGTTTCTTGTAGTCAAAGGTGAGAGTTGGGGGTCAGGTGGACATGAAAGGTTGATGAGCAGCCCTGAAAGGGCTTCAGTAAGCCTTCACAAAAGAGGTACTAGCCCTCACTGAGAGGCCCTTACATTCAAGTAACAATAAATGCTAGTTAACTGACTGACTATTGTTTTGTTTTTTCTGTTAAACCTTAGAGGTCTGCCAGATCATGAAATCCAAAACTGTAGTCTTTGAGAATCCAGAATCACCTTCATGTCATGATGGTGAGGTATCAGATGTCATACTTATAAGAAATATTACTTTTGCAATTATATTTTGATGCAATGGAAGGAATGGCCAATGAAGACCCAGTCTTTAGAACATTCTTAGATTTACCTTTACTGATGAATGATGCAGGATCAAATAACTGGCAGCTACGGAGTATAGTTGGTAGAGTCCAAGGACTTCTAGAAACTAAGTCCTGAGTTACTCTTTGCCAAATGTGTTTTCTAAGCTTAAACCCATTTTCTTCAAGGACTTTTCTGTGCAGGGGTGAAAGAGTCACAGACTTTTGCTTGTGAAGCTTTTGTATCAACTTTTCTTAATATATATATATACCATCTCAGCAAATAACTCTTTTCTATAAGCTAATTAACTATAGCTTATTAATAATCAGTGGGGAATACCTTTTTTGGGGCTTATGAATAATATCATTAGACAACTCTAGGCCCTCAAGTTTACAGCATGAACAAGGAGGGGGGAAAGTAGTCAGCTACCTTCTGGGGACCGAGCTTAGTAGTCAAATGGAGATTGGGAAATGAGGTGTTCCTGTGGAGGTGTTACAAGAATATAGTAGACAATAAAAATGTAATGGTAGTATAGTACATGACAACTAAAATCAGAGGGTTAATAGAGTGTCAAAAAAGTGGGAAAAGATAGAAAAATCACAGCATCATAGATACAGTTCTAGCAATCATTGAGTCCAACTCCCTTATTTTACAGATGAAGAAACTGAGAACAACAAAATTGAAATGACTTGTCCAAAGTCATACAGGCAGCTAGTAGAGGAGCTAGGATTTTCAATACGGGTCCTCAGACTGCAAATCCAGTACTCTTTCCAATGCATAAGAACACAATAAAGAATATTATGGATAAGAGAAAAGAATAAAATCACAAATCACTTCCCTGTCCCTTTTTTTGTTTTTATCAACCAAGTGGGAGCACTACTATATATGAGATTTTGTGCAACAATGAAAAATACAAAGAAGACACATATGTCATTAAGGAATTTACAGTGTAGTTGAGGAGTTAAGATATTCATGGTGTGCCAGGACAAGGTAGTTGTTGTCTATTCTCAAAGAGGACCAAAATGACATCACAGTGTATGACTTGTATGAGCTCAGAAGGTGCTACCATAGCTCAGGCATCAGGACAAGGTCAGCACCACATGAATATTTCTTTTGAAAGCCAACTTTGGCAAGAGCACAAGACTGGTGAGACTAAGGAAAACCTGGGTTCAATTCAACATTTACCAATTGTTCAACCGGACAAGTAATTCACCTCCTCAGTTTCTTCCTCTGTAAAACTAGAATAATAACACATGCACTAATACCTTCTTTACAGGGTTGCTTTGAGGTTAGGATTTTACCAATTTTCAAGTTCCTCCTTATCTCATCTTTTTTTCTCTTTTTATTATTTTCCTTTGTCTTCCTCCCCACTCCCATCTCTCCTTAAGCAGCATTCATAGTGTTGCTCCCTTATAGACGAGAACACAGATTCCTTTCTTCCCACCCAGTTTACCCAGTGGACATGTCAGACTTGTCTGTATTTTTCTTACAAAGCAAATTTTACACTGATGGTAAAAGGCTCTCTCAGGTAACAAATGGCAGAGAGATGATTCAATATTTATATAAATTTGTCACACAATAGTACATATTCATTTTTTACTCATTGCAAATTACAGATCTAATGAAAAAATTGCTAAGATGTTCCAGCAAATTCCCCATTATTTCAGTAGTGCTCTCATCTCACATCATTGATGCCTAAAGTGATAACATCTCCCAACTGCCTCACTCTACAGTCTTTCTCCTCCCACTAATTTTTCAATATTTTAAAATTTTCAAAACTCACCCCCACAACCAAAACATGTCATCCCAGATGAAAGAAACTTCATATTTCCCTAGCTTAGCTCAATTTTTAAGTCCAGAATTCCCAATCAACCACAGTCTGGGGAGGAAGGGGAAGAGGATAGAGGAAGGAGACATTCTCTCCCCCCACTCCCATCTCCCATGTATGGTACAGTATCATACTCTTAGGCTGCCTTTATTTGCTTGGGTCTTTTGAATGTATTTTCCACAAGTACTCTGGATCTCATTTAGTACAGGATATCATCCTGAAATTTTAAACTGAGCAAATGGATTGTTTAGTTGATTATATAAACTAAGCACTTTTCTGACCAACATTAATGTAATAGGTGGACTGCACAATGAGGGCCCAATACTTGGATTTGCCCTTTCTGGTGGGTTCTGTAGGTCATATACAGAACCAGATAGAAAATATAATAATTGGGCAGAACCAAGATGGTGGCATAGAAGCAGGAAAACTCCATGAGCTCCTCCCATAACCACCTCAAATACCTATAAAATATGACTCTAAACAAATTTTAGAGCTGCAGAACCCACAAAGTGACAGAGAGAAACAAATCTCCCATGGAAGGCAGTCCCACAGGCCTACAGGAAGGGTCCATCTCAGTGTTCTTGGAGCAGAGCCCAGCCCCTCATGAACCTGCAGTTTTAAACTTAGGAATGGGTCCAGCCCCTGCTCCCTGGGGCTAGAAGTGGTCGAGATATGGCAGCAGGGCAGCCGCCTCCACATGGCTACTTCAGAGCTCCTGGCCTGCAGATCATAATGGTGCCAAGCAACCAATCTGAGGGGCAATTGCTCTTGCTTTAACCTGCTTGGATCTGGATCACTGTCTAGGGTGGAGGTCCTGGGATTTGTGATCAGCTTGCCAGAGTGTGTGGAGGCTTCAGAGAGGGCAGCCAACTATTAGCACCGGCAGCTGAGAAAACTCCAGCAACTGGGACAAAGCTCCCCTCTCTGGAAGCAGAGTTCTACTGTGCCAAAAAGCTCAAAACTCAGGTAATTGAGTGGCAACATAAGCAAGCAAAGGAAGCAAAAGCTCACTTAAGAGAAATCTGGAACCTGGCTACAATATTCCTTTTTAGTTTTCTTTTTAGGATCTTTTTCAGGAGGCGATCAGTAGATTCTTTCAACCTCCATTTTGCCCTCTGGTTCTAGAACATCAGGGCAATTTTCCTTGAGAATTTCTTGAAGGATGATTTCTAGGTTCTTTTTTTGATCATGACTTTCAGGTAGTCCAGTAATTTTTAAATTCTCTCTCCTGGATCTATTTTCCAGGTCAGTGGTTTTTCCAATGAGATATTTTACATTGCCTCCTATTTTTTCATTTGTTTAGATCTGTTTAATAGTATCTTGATTTCTCATAAAGTCACTAGCTTCCATTTGTTCCAATCTCATCTGAAGGAATGATTCTCTTCAGTGAGCTTTTGAGATTCTTTTTCCATCTGGCAAATTTGGCTTTTTAAGGCATTTTTCTCCTCATTGGCTTTTTGGGCCACTTCTCATGCCAGGGGTTTTCACAGCTGCCCGAGCTATTAGGAGGGCACAGTCTCTACCACCCCCACAAGCTCTGGCTCACTGGTCACACACCTCAGGACCACCACCCAAGACTGATCCAAATCCAGGCAGGTTAAAGCAAGAGCGATTACCCTCTGAATGGTCGCTTGGCACCCTTATGATCTGCAGGCCAGAAGCTCTGAAGCGGCCACATGGCGGTGTCTGCATGGCCATGGAGTCTCAGCCACTTCTCCCTCCAGGGGTCAAAGGCCAGACCACAATCCCAGCTCCCAGTTCCCAAAGTCCACACTGCAATGACCTCTCACTTTGTCCTTAGCATCTATGTGTTGATAAATCTGGAAACTGCCACAACTGCTGGTGATCTGAAGTCACTCCAGCTGGTGGCTGGTTGTAGCCACCCTAAGGCTAAAACCTCTGGCTCACTTGGGGCTGGGCTCAGCTCCCAGAGTGCTGTGCTCGCCCCTTCCTGCTGGCTTGCCAGGCTGTCTTCAGCAGGAGGTTAGCTTCTCTCTGTCATTTTGTGATCCAAAAGTTTGTTTAGACTCATTTTTTACATGAACTGGAGGAGGTGGAAGTGGGAGCCGTGCAGAAGTGCTGTTTCTACTCAGCCATCTTGGCTCCCCCCCCCACCTTAGCCACTATCTTTTGCTGGGGATATTGTTAGGGATTCCATAGGAAGTCCAAGTTTTCAAACTTTTCAAAGTTCAAAAGGATCATCCTCTGGTCAAAGGGAGTAAGGGTTAAAGAGAAAGTAACTTCTTCCCCTACCAAGTGATTATATCTCAGGGACTTAACTGGAGCCCCTCCAACATTAGGCTGACCCACTACTGGAATGCCAGATTCCAAACTAGCTTGCTATTTTATCCAAGCGCTGCATGGCATAATTTATTCTCTTCAACCAGTCACAACGCATTTTTTATTGTATCATCTACTTCCATTCAATTTCTATCTAGTTTAAGCTTTTAATTGATGGATTGATTCAATAAAGGTGTCAAGGAATTGTTTATTCTTACTTCACACCTTTGATGGATTGATTCTATAATATGTTCAAAGAGGCATATTCACCTGATAAATGTATCTGGGAATAGAGTATCTTGTAAGTTTGAATCATTTGGATTCTGGGTATATGAAACTCCTCTTACACAATTACAGGCTCTATTTTAATTCTGCTTTTTTTCCCCCACTTCTACATCCTTGATATATTTTAAATTTATCTTCTTCTCTTTTTGTTTTTGTTGGTTTGATTTATTTGTTTGTTTTGAGCAGAACTAGTCTAGTGAACTTTAGTTATCTCCTTGTATACCATATGCATTTTTCCTAGGAATGACTCAAAGACCTGGACAGGGCATCATTAAAATCTAGTTTGAATAGCTACTAGAAAAAATATTCCATGACTTACACAAAACAAAAGGTTCATCTCAGGACAGAAAATTCAGGAAATGTTCACAAAATACCACCACTATTACTTAGCTACCAAGTTGTGACCTAACAATGTGAACTAAGCCTCCTCTGTGTGCAAAGTTCATATTGAGTACTAATATTAAAAAAAAAGAAATAAAATCCTGTCCTTGCCCTTAAGATGTCCAATCTCATATCAATAAATCATTGATCATTAAGAATTTACTATGGCCCACTATACTATAGAATAGTATACTATACTATTAATATTGTGGAAAATAGTATATATGTATGTGTAACGAAGAAGAGTTTTGTTCTGCGCCCACCCCAAGCTCTCTCTCTGTCTCTCTGTCTCTCTCTCTCTGTCTCTCTCTCTCCATATACATATCATATATATATATATATATATACACACACACGTATATATATATATATATATATGTGATGTAATAACTGCTGATGAGGTGTTAATGCGTTAGTAAACATTACCATAAGGTGTTCTTTCTTTACAAAATATGAACACCTCTCTAATTGGGAAAGGAGCAATATCAATGGGCAAGCATAATTTAGCCACTTTTGTTCTGCTGCTTCTTCTCTTCAATTATGTAAGCATCAGAGAAATTTTACAAAAATGTAGTAATAGATTTACTTTTAAATATAGATTTTTAAAAATAGATTGTTATTGATATCTTTTGTTTTACATCACCGAGATTTCTCCCAGTAACCATCCTTCCCTGATTTCCCAGGGAGCTGTCTCCTGTAACAAAGATCCACAGGAATGAGAGGAGATGCCTTCTCATGGCTCTTCTTTGGAGTCAAGCTTATGCTTCATAATTGCACATTCAATTTTTATTGTTTTCTGGTTGTTGTTCTTTCCATGTACTTTATTGTACTAGGGCAGCTAGATGGTGCAATGGATAGTGCCCATCCTGGAATCAGAAAGACAAGTTCAAATTTGGTCATGAATATTTCACAGCTTTTTGACCCTGGGCAAATCAGTTAATCTGTTTATCTCAGTTTCCTCATCTGTAAAATGAAGGTAATATTATTAGCACCTACCTTCCAGGTTGTTGTGAAGATCAAAAGAGATAATAATTATTATTTGTTAATTATCACAAATATTAATGAGCTATTATTTTTTTGCTTTTTTTTTTTTGCTTTTTGAAGGGGGAAGGCAGGGCAATTGGGGTTACTTGCCCAAGGTCACATGGCTAGTCAGTGTTAAGTGTCTGAGGCCAGATTTGAATTCAGGTCCTCCTGACTCCAGGGTCAGTGCTCTATTCACCTAGCTGCCCCTATTATTATTTTCTTAAATTTGCTTAAACTGTACTTCATAAAATACCTGGCACATAATAAGTGCTATGTAAATGTTAGCTGTTATTATTCTTAGTCACTGTCTATATCATTTTTCTGACTCTCCTTATTTAACTTTCCATCAGTTTGTGTTAGTCTTTCTGTGCTTCTCTGTATTCATCATGCTCATCACTTCTTATAGCAAAGTAATATTCAATTACATTCATATACCATAACTTGCTTAACTATTCTTCAAGAGAGGGGAATCTATTTTGTTTCCTGTTTTTTTTTTGTTTGGGTTTTTTTCTATGTGGTGGGAAGCATAGTTCTTAAGAAACCTGTGATAACCTCCAAATCCTTAAAAAGTCCTTAGATATCAAATATTCTGGAAGATTATATGGTTGTGGTCAAGTAAGGAGAACTTCTGTCTTCCCTACATCAGTGATCACACTTAGAGATTCTACATGACCCACATTTTGACAGACATTTTTAAAAACTGACATCTGTCCATTGATAACTCTAGATCATTTTCCTCTAGCCAATCTAACATTTTCATAAGTATTTCTTCATGTTCTTCCCATATTCCTCTTCTTAAAGATAATGATGTAATCAAGATACACTAACACTTTCGTGTAGCTCATGTCTTCAACTATTTTCTCAATAACTTACTGGAATGCAGCAGGTATCCCAAGATGCTTTCAGGCATGGAAAACTAGATGGACAGATGAAAGGATGAAAGCCTCTCCTCCTTATCTTCCTTTGCTATAGGAATGCAATAGTAACCACTGCATAAGTCCAAGACTAAGAACTACACATTAGATAGTTCAGGGTATCAGGAACTATTAGCATGGTATATGGGTCTACTTCAGTTCTTTTGTTCAAAGTTCAGTAATTTACACACATCCATATCTTTTTATTCTTCTTTGGTACCAATACTATCAGTGATACATATGGGCTTCTGGATTCTATGATGATCATTGATCAACAGGTCTTTGAGATGATTTCTGAGGTCATCTATTTCTTGTAAAAGAATCTTCCTACATAATTCAGCTGTTGAATTGAGTTGGAGAAAATCATGACTGGATCCACTCTATTTTTTGTCACATAATCTCAACTGGGCCCTCACTGCTGCAAGGCAATCCTTCCTAATTGATCTACCACTTTACTCATCACAGCATCTTTTTAAACCTTTTAATCTTTTCTCATATTTCCCATAGTATCCCTTGTCCCTACCCCCTTAGAATCTTGCTTCATATTTGCCAAAAATATTGAATCCTTTTGTAGAGAGTTCCCTCTTCTCCCCTCCTCATCTCTTATAACTTAGATATCTTCTCCCACTATGTTTTCCTTCACTCCTTACACAATGAGGTAGTCTTTCTCATTGACAAGACAAAATCCTTTACATATATCTTTGATCTCATTCTATTCCATCTTCTCTATCAGATTACCTCCTCTATCTCTCTCACAAATCTTTAATCTCTAATTGTCTGTTGATGTCCATATCTTCTCCATTCTGAAAAACTCATTTGATCTTTCCATCCCCACTTCATCTCTTCCTATATTCCTTCTCCTTTTCATAGCTAAACTCCTTGAGAAAGCTGTCTACAATCAGTGCCTCCACTTTCTTTCTTCCCACTCTCTTCCAAACTCCCTGAAACTGCTTTGTCTAAAGTCATCAATGATCTGTTTTAAAAAAACCTGTATTACATAAGCACTCTTAAACAAAACATCTTCTCATACTGGTCAAGGCCAAAAAATTATTTTTAATCTCTTATTAGTCCTTTATCTCTGTAAGTAGTACTCTTTATCAGTCCTCAAGAATCTTGGTTGATCATTTGGTTAACCAGAGTTATTAAGCCTTTTAAAATTGTTTATTTTTATATTATTAATAGTTGAATATAACAGCCTCATACTTTTTATTTCTCTGTATCCTTTGTCATTGCTGACTACCATCTTTTGAGTTCTCTCTTCTCTGGGTCTTCATGACACTACTCTCTCCTGGTTCTTCTACCTGTCTGACCTCTCCTCAATGCCATTTAATGGCGAGACCTCCAGGTTATACCCAATGTGGTTAGGTTATGCTCAATGTTTTCAGGGTCCAAAGTAACCTCCTTCCCTGGTTCTATCTTCTTTTCCTAATTCTTGTCCTACAGATCTCAGCTTCTACAATATCAAAGCTTTATTCTCTTCCAAAGTCAATTCAATCTGCATATGTCCCCCTCCAAAGTTGTAAAAGAGGGTATATCTACCCTTCAGGGTGTTTATTAGCAGAGTGGTTTGTGGATCCTGCCTTTATTGTTTATAATCTATAGTGCCATTACCCTTTCAAGAAACAAGGTTTTGTCCATGGTTCCATCTTTCACCAGGTTTTCTGTGTCTTTGGGGTCTACCTTCAGGGAAACTTCCTTGTTTTGCTTCTTTGTCTCATACACAAAAGGATGCTCTAGAGCTAAGTGAAATTATCTTTCCAGGGTAACTTTGCATTCACTCTCCATCCTTTAAACTTTATTCGTCAACTTTTTGAAATTGGTTGAGAGATAGAGTGGATGTATAGTAAGGAGGCAAGTTCAGATCGATTATATAATGCTAGAAGAGGAATAACATATAATGAGGTTTGAAAGATGGGACCAGGTTGCTAAAAGCTTTAAAATGCCAAACATAGAAGTTTATATCTGATCCTAGAAGTGATGGGGAGCCATTGGAATTTATTGAGTAGGAAATGACACAGCACTGAAATTAAAGAAAATCTCTTTGGTAGCTATGTGGAAGATTGATTAGAGTGGGGAAAGACATTAGGTCAGGGGACTGATTAAATTGCCAGTGTAAAAATCCAGACAAGAGACAATAAAGACCAGAACAAAAATTGGTGATAAATAGGATAAATCACACACACACACACACACACTCACACACACACACACAAACACACACACACACACACACACACACCACATCATCATCCATAAGGAGGCAATCTGAGAGGTAAATTAACTTCTCTCAAAGTAGCTGAACTGTACCTCACATGATATATTCCATATTACATGGATCAGTAGTCATACACAAATAACTAATAAAACACAGAGCACACTAAGTGTTTAAGAGAAGAACAAATCATTATATAACAATATTGTGTGACATAACATCACCTTTCAGTTACACAGGAAGACAGTATGTGATGCCTGTAACTTACTCAAAAGCAACAAAAGCTAGGTATAGAATTTTAATTTCTTTTCTCTAATTCCTGTATCTTGACCATCAGCAAACATGTCTTATTTGTTCTTATTACAAAGTGGTTGTCCTACAGTTTGTAAAGGGAAAAATGAAAGTAAAAAATCTGCTTTTAATCAACCTCCTGCCTAATCTGAATTGTGACTTTTGTTGCCATTGTTACTTTCTGGAGGGAAAAAAAGCTTTATTATGACATATTTCAAGTATTCTTGCTCCTGCCAAAGAGTATAAGTGAAATACATTTTTTCCTTGGACAAAAAAACATCACAGAATATAAACCAACTAGTAGTATTAGGGACCAAAAATTTTTCATTTTTCTCTTCAGTGATTTTTATAAAACTTAAATATCATTTTATATGGCTGACAAATCTTTATATTCTCCTTTCCCTTACCACTTGACTTCTTGTTTAATTACCTGGTCATAAGGTAAGCACATTATATGCTTTTTATTAAATAGCAAAATCAAATAGCCAGTGGATAATAGTCATTTCCCTGTGGATTGCTAAGGGTCACCAACACCTTTCTATATATTCCTAAATGTTAGTAAATGTATTCTCACATTTCATAAATAGGAGCTCTCTTTTGCACCATACTCCACTAAAAATGGTGAGAATCTGTGATTTTTCTGAGTTGTCCCAGATCATTCCATTTCCCCAATGACTTTGGGGAAAGAGCTGGTTTCTAAGTCAAGGATTCTGAAACTTAGTAGGTATGTCATTTTTTTTTGGCAGGTAACTCAGTCACTTTGAAACTCAGTTTTCTCATAAATAAAGTGAGAGGTTTGGACTAGGTTGACTTTAAGAAGGAATGAATGAGTTATTGAATGAAAGAGTGGATGGATAGAGGAAGGAAAAGAGGAAAGAAGGGAAGAACAGATGGAAAAGTATTTATTAGGTGCTTGCTGTGTCAAGTAGACTCAAGTCAACAAGCATATATTTAAAAGACCCGCTATGTGCCAGGCACTGTGCTAAGTGTTGGGCATACAAAGAAAGGCAAAAAAAAAATTGTCCTTACTATCATGGAACTCACAGGCAAATGGGGAAGAAAACAATAAGCTGGAGATAATTGCAGAGAGGAGGCAATAAGGTCAAGGAGGACTCTGAAAGTGTTCTTGTAGAAAATACAACTTTCACTAAGACTTAAAGGTAAGCAGGAAGGCTGGAAAGAAAGTTGAGGAGGAAGAGAGGTCCAGGCATGAGGGACGGTTAGTGACAATGCTTGGAAAAAATGAATGCCATGTGTAAAGAATAGCAAGAAGTCCAGCATCCCTGGATCACAGAATACCAGGTAGGGTGTAAGATATAAAAGGTAGAAAGGGGTTAGGTTGTGAAAGGCTTTAAAAGTCAATCAGATGATTTTATATTGATCCTGAAGGCAATAGGAAGCCACTTAAATTGATTGAATGGGATGGGATGGCATAGTCAGACCCGTACTTGAGGAAGATCAATTTGACAGTGGAATAGAAGATGCCTAGAGTGGGGAGAGACTTGAGGCAGGGAGACCAGCCAGCAGGCTATTGCAATAGTCCAAATTTGAGATGATGTGGACCAGGGTAGTGTGTCAGGGCAGGGGTGTAGAAGGGAGGGGCATATTTGGGAAATATTACAGAGGTAAAAACAACAGGATCTGGTGACAGATTGGATATGGTGGGGGGAGGTGAGAGTGGGTGAGGGATAGATAATAACACCTAGGTAGTAAGCCAAGGTCCCTGGGATGATTGTGGAATCCTCAACAGTAAGAGGGGATTTAGGAAGAAGAGAGTTTTAAGAGTGAACAATGAGGTCTATTTTTGACATGTTGAGTTTAAGAGATGTCCAATAAATAGTTGGAGATGTGAGACTGGAGGTCAGGAGAGGGGTTAGGGCTGGACAGATAGATAGATTTGTCTGCATAGAGATCATAATCAAATCCCTAGGAGCCAATGAGATCACCAAGAGATGGATTGTATAGAGGGAGAGAGAAAGGGCCCAACACAACAGACAATCTAAGGGAGAGACAGGAAAGTTAAATCAACACTTTGACAATCATTTTACCTGATAAGAACCCTGAACTCAAGAGTCTTAGGAATACCAGTGGCCCCCAAACAACCACACCTATTTCATCCTAGCCCTTAAAACTATCATTAGGGGGAGAAATTATTGTGGAGAGGGGTCCACTTTTCTCATGACCACCAGCAATAACTGCTGATGAACCACCACCAGCAGGTAGATGGGTGCAGGAACTTTGAGTTTCGTATTACCCCCTTAAGACCACTATTCTTGTTTCCAGCTTGGTACTTGCAGCTATCATCTGAGGAAACAGCTGTTCTTCAGAAGGATTCAGTCATCCTTATCAACTGCAAACCAATTGCCATACACAGGGCAGACAAGCCAGCCTAGCTGAAGCAGCAACTGACCTTGAGTCAGCATTTTTCAGCAAGTCAAACCACCACCATGACTGTAACTGTCACCTTCCCTCTGATCTAATGGGGATAGCCCAAGTCCCTGAATACAACCTTGGGGGAAATGGCGATATTTCCAGACCAGTACCCTCAGTTATTCTTTGGGAAGCAACCCCTGTAGAGATACAGCCTGAACACTGTTTCTGCAGGTGCTACATTCATAGCTACCAAAGACTCAGAAAAGAAAATTCATGGGATTAAAGCCCTTGTCATTGTCAAATGGTTCAATATCAGAAACATATCATTTTATCAATAGAAATTATATTAATGACATTAAAGTAGATATATTAATATCATCATTGCTAGAACATATCAGAGGCATGGAGGTATCACAGTGGATAGAGTGCTGGGCCTGGAGTCAGGGAAGACTTGAGTCCAAATTTGGTCTCAAACACTTACCAGCTATGGGACCCTGGGCAAATCAATTACCTGTTTGGCCCACTTTCCTCAACTGTAAAATCTGGATAAAAGCACCTACCTTGCAAGGTTGTTGTAAGTAAAAGATGAAATATTTGTAAGGTGTTTAGCACAGTGCCTGCCCCAAAGGTACACCAGAAATGTTTATTCATGCGCACACACACACACACACACACACACACACACACACACACACACACACACATACACACAGAGTCTCCATCTGACTTGCAGCTGAAACTTTCCATAGGTGTTGTCTCCCCAATGCTTGATAGTAAGGACTATTTGTCTTTTCTCTTTTTATCCCCACCATTAGCACAATGCTTTGCACATAATAAGCAATTGATAAATACTTTTTTTCATTTTTTCAGGACAGAGCCTTGGAGAAGACTCATGGTTAGTGAGTAAGTGTGACCTGAATGAAGATTCATCAAAGGAAACTGAGAAGAAAGTGAGTCAGGTAAGAAGAAGGAGAACCAGGAAGGAACAGTGTCATTAAGACCTAAAAAGAATAACCGATCAAGAAGAAGTGACTGAAAGTCAAGATGGCAAAAGATTGGGAAAGCCCATTCACTTTGTCAATCAAAAAATCATTGGTAACTTTGGAGAAAGGACTATATTTAGTTAAATGAGAATGTCAGAAGCCAGAGAGAAGAGAAGAAGTGAATAAAAGGAAAGGAAGTAGAGGTATCGATTGTTAGAATGCCTTCTGAAGGAGTTTAGCCACAAAAAGGAGGAGATATTTAGATGATAGCTAGTGGGGTTTTTAGGGCATGGGGGAGACACAAGCATGCTTGTAGATAGTAGGGAAAATAGTCAGTAGGCAGGGCAATATTGAAGATTAAGTAGGAAAGCAAGGAGGTAATGGTGGATAGAATGCCAGCCCCAGAGTCAGGAGGATCTGAGCCCAAATATGACCTAAAGCACTAGCTGGGACCTGACCAAATAATTGTAATGGCAAGCAAAGTAATACTGCTTGTTTTAGCTACAGAAGTCCTGAAAGAGGACTTTACTACTGTTACAGAAATCCTGGGACTTTACTGTTGATTTGTGTTTGATTTCTCAGACAGAAGCCTTGTCTGTTGATTTTTATTACTTTGTCAGAAAGTACATTGAGATCATAGTGCTGGCAATGTGTGTAAATATTGTTGTAACTGTTAAACTTAATGGGTGCAAATATTGATGAAGCTCCATTAAGCTTTGTCTTCCTAGAAACAGAAACTTCAAAGAGCTTAGAGTGGAGTGATCTCCATAAATTGAGGTATGAAACAGGAGCAGAGAGCTGCCTATGTGTGAGTCCAGGCAAGGGTCCTATGAGTCCAAGCAAGAGTTATGTGAATCCAGGTAAGAGCGGAGAGAGCTGCCTAGATGTGAATTCAGGCAAGAGCTGGGAGCAGTCAGCCCATGGAAGAAGAGACATGGGGTTTGGAAGTCAGCTTCCAGTTAAGATGAAAGATGACTGTATTTGGGTATTCTCTATTGGCTGATGAGATTGTGACTTACTGTGACCTGGGGTGGATGATGTTTGTACTTTCTGCTTCTCCTTAAGGAGAATTGGCTTAAGGATGTTTGGAAGCCAGTTTCCAGTAGAGATGAAAGAAGACTTTACTTGGACACTCTGTATTGACTGAGGAGATTGTAACATACTGAATGATATGTTTTGTTTAAGACTGTGTGGCCACCTTAGTAATAAGTTGTTCTATCGTTGTGAATGTTGTGCTTTAGTTTCTTGAATGTTATGCTTTAGTTTATTGCTGAATAAATAGAGAGTTCACTATACTATGTGATTAGATCCTTAAAGTTATTCACAGCAGCAGTCCTCAGGAGAGCTGCTCATGATTGACTTTACAGTAATTTAACCCTATTTGCCTCACTTTCCTCATTTGTATACGAGCCAAAGAAGAAAATAGCAAATAACTCCAGTATCTATGCCAAGAAAATCCCATATGGAGTCACAAAGAGTCATACAGGACTGAAATGACTGAAAAACAACACAGTGGGGATGTCCCATATACTATATGATAAGTGCTGAAAATACAAATAAAAAAAAAAGAAGGTAGTCCATACCCACCCACAAGGAACTTACACTCTAATAAAGGAAAGCAACATATATAGAAGAGAGTGATGGCTTGTGATGGAGGCTGTGGTCAGGGAAGTCACAGGGGTGGGAAATGAAATGATAGGACAACTGACCTATCTAGAAATTATATTGTAGATGTTACTGTTATTACCAGAGAAAGAGATGGAAAGAGGAGGAGGGGACCACATGAAGCAACAAAATAAACATGTGATGTAACGCGACTGGACCTGGGGCCAGCCAAATATTGTAAAGTTTTGCTAATATAAAAAACATGGCAGGAGGCAGGAACCACTATCATATATATCTTCCCGCCATAAGAAATCTTACGGGACTTTGTGTTTCAGCGCCTCTCCCCTTCTTTCAATATTTGTCTATTTCCAGAGATGATTAGGGAAAAGGAAAAGCACCTTTACATTCTAGAATGTTTATAACAGATCAATTGGAAATTACAGGGATGCACTACTACCTAAAGCTATACCACCTTGAGAACTGTAACACTACCCAGCACTATAAACACTATTTGGCCCACCACACCACTGAACAATCTACTTGTTTGTGAAAGACCACAAACTCAGGACTGAAGCTAATGCTGTATCATGACGTGTCCCAGTGTACTTTGGAATCTGGGGGCCCAAAGTGGCTACTGGCAAAATAGACAGGTTCTTGTCAAATATCCTTGCCAATAAACAATGTTGTTCAGCTGAGTGGTGAGTGTACATTTCTTCCTTGGCTCAAAACTCTCACTTCGAATAAAAGTCTTTCTGGAATCATTTAACTGACACAGTTGGCACCCTGCTAGCCCTGGCAGACTGGCATGATTATAATAATCATTATTATTGTTCTTGCTATCTAATATGACTCATCTCCAATGAACTTGAAATCAGCCAGACCACTTTGTGAATTGACCCTGACTCATACTCCTTAAGAATTATTCTCTTCATAGTGCTGTAAAATCTCTGGAAATGTTATCCAGGTAACCTTGTGGCATGAACATTGAATAGCAGCACATTCATGCATGTGTGGGAAAAATCCTTCTGTGAATCTATGTGATATTATCTTCCTTTTCCAACCAAAAATGTTTAAAATATCAATGTAAGAAGTCTAATTTGGAACTTTGACATGCTTCATGCTTAGTATGGGAACTCATCATTACCTATAGTCCTTATAGTTGGGGAAACCTGGGTGAAACAAGGGAGAAGACAGTTAGAGGAGATAGTCAAAGGGAAGAGTAGACATAGGACTTGAGAATGAGAGAAAAATGAAGACAAGAAGAAGATATAGATGCCTTTAAATGAAAATTTTCTAATTAAAAGCAAATAGTAGAATAGAGACATCAGAGTGAGATTAAAAAGATCTGGGTTCTGGTTGTATTTCATGACTCAGTGAAGTATGGCTAAAGGCACAGAAAACAGCAAGAAACATAGCTGTCATAGTGTCATTTTTTGTCATTTCAACTACTTCAAAGACTTTAGTAATGAGTTGCCCCCTTACAGTACTTGGTTGCCCCTTTACAATACTTCAATTAATCCATTGAATTATCAATGGATATCTATCAAAACAGACCCATTACACCACTTCATCCTGTGTGATTCATATACCTGCCTGTCTTCTGATTCATTTAATATTTTGTGAATACCATGGCTGTGCTTGGATTATCCATGAATTATCTGTCACTGTCACCATTAACCCCACCTCTTTTTTCAGTCTTACATACACTCAGTGTGTTTAATGACACTTTTCATGCTCAAGTCACTAGTGGTGCTATACAGTAATCTGCTTGCAACAACAACAATAACAACAATAGATAGAATTTTAAATTAATTTCTCACAACATCCCTGTGCTTGCAGTGCTAGTGAAAGTATTAATATCCCCGTTCTACAGATTTGAAGAAACTGAAGAGGTTCAGAGAAGTTTAAATGACTTATCCAAAGTTACACAGAAATTAAGTGTCTTTTCATTGCCCCTTGAGTGATCTGAAATTTTGTTCTTCTGAGATCATAATCAGTGGTTAATTGCAGACACCAAAAAATATTGACATTAAAAAATGGATTTTTGTGGCAACAAGCAGTTTGGATGTATATTGCACTCCCCAATTCACAAAATGCCATCCAGTTTGATCATTTCTTCCAATTCAGTTCTGGGGCCTGGCCAGTTCATCATTCCTTTGCAATGCTTTTCTAAGAGCTATGTGCTGATGATCTGATTTATTGGGTATAGAGAAGTAGCAGAAGAATGAATTATCAGACCATAGAAGCATAAATCACAAGATCATAGATTTAGAGCTGGATGGAAACTTAGAGGCCATCAAATCCAAATCTCTCATTTCATAAGTGAGGAAACTGAGGCACAGTTGAGTTAATAATGATGATAGCTAATGTTTATGTAGCACAGAGAGTATGCCAAGTGCTTCACAATTATTATCTCATTTGATCCTCACAACAACCAGGAGAGATAGGTACTATTATTATCCCCATTTTACAAATGAGAAAACTGAAGCAAACAGAGGTCAAGTGATTTGCCTCAGGGTCACACAACTAGTAAGTGTCTGAGGCCAGATTTGAACTCAGGTTTTCCTGACTCCAAGGCCACAGTTCTATCCACTGTACCACCTAGCTTGATCATTGTTTGGGCCCTGGTGGCTCAGAGTGAATGTAAATAACAATTGTTGCTGTTTTGGCCCAAAACCCATAGGGTCTTCTCTTCCCAGACTGATGTTTTTTTTGACTAGGTAAATTATTTGCCTTATTTCTTACCTAGCCTTGATCACTGAATGGACATCTCCTCAGTCAAACTGAGACCTGGGAAAGAAAAGGCCAAAGTTTCCCACTGCATCCCAGGTCATCTAAAAGGACAAAGTGAGGCTGGTGACTCTGCTCGGCCCTCCCTCACTTAAATCCAATTCATTTGCAAGTCATGGCATCACCTTCCTGATGTCATGGTCCTCTTCAAGAATGAAGGACAAACAACAAGTCACCTAGCTTGTTACTTACCACTGGTTTCTGTATTTTGGGAAAACTAAATATGTATGGTAGTATGATGTTAGATTGGGTATAGCATAGAGAACTAATTGTCAATACTTTTATATTTTATTTTTGGCTTCACTACTGATTCCTCTTCACTGAACCCCCTCTCTTTTTAGTTCCAATGTTCTTGGTATTCCCCTGTTTAAAATTAAGATCATATTCCTAAAGAATAGTAGGATTGAATTGATGCTTATAAAACACTTTGCTATCCTGAAGAATATATGAGATGTCAAATCATTTTTCTTACAGAAGCTACAGCTATATTAAGACTTGTCTATTTGTTTATCAACTAAACTGTGTTTCAGAACAACAGATAGGAAAAGGATGAATTGATATTCTGGTTCCATTTTGTCTTCACATTGATATTTTGATGTCACTATTTCTCCATATGCCTCTTCCCTAAGAAAAGGGGCTCTCTAGCTTCTTCTTTCAATTGTACCTTCTACTCACCAACATTACAGAACTCTTAATGCTCCATGACAACGATATGGAGAAGTTTCAGTCTTAAAGTGCAGGGTGCAAGGAAGAAGTGAACATTTACATCTATAATAAATAACATTAACCGATATATTATGACACCTCTCTTCACTCAGAAAATATAAGAATGACATAGGCATTAGAGATTTTGAATTATTCCCTAATCTCAATTTTTTTTTAAATAGGAAAATATCAGCTATTATATAAAAGACTTTTAATTGCTTTTCTGTCACTTTATGACACCATTTTCTCTTGAAGAATTCAGTCATGAATACTTTCATGCTCTTGATTTTCCTTTCCTTCTCTAAAAGCAAAACTGGAATGCAAAAAACAAATAGTGAGAGTCCAAGAATCTATCATTGATTTTATATATCTTAGAGGTAGGGCTTAAGCAGTTACTGCTTAAGTCATCTCTTAACTTACTAAGAACTTACTAAGTTCTCAAGGGGTTAAGAAGACTTAATATGAATATGAATGGTAGACACAAATATTCAATAAGATTTCATAGTTAGAGAAAAATCACCAATCAATCAACAAGCATTAATTAAAGCATTAGGCACTGTCCTAGGAACAATGAAAAAAATTCTTTCCTTTGATGACCTCATATTGTATCATGGAGACAATATATATGTAAATAAATATATACAGGATTTATACAAAATAATATAGGGCAAATTTTGGAGGGAGGGCACTGGGTGCTGACAGGAATCAGACATGCCTTTATGTAGAAGGTGGTGCTTCATCAGAGTACTGAAGAAAACATGGAATTCCAAGAGGCAGAGATGAGGAGAGTATATGCTAGGCACTGGAGTCAATTAGTCCAAAGGCACAGAGATAGAAGACTGGGAATGGTGTGTATGTAACAGCAAGGCTAGTTTGACTATGAGGTAGAGTGAGTATAATAAGACTGGAAAGGTAACTTGGGGACAAGTTGTGGAAGTCTTTGAATGCTAAACAGCAAAGTTTATATTTGATAATGGCTCATTCATTTTATTTATTTGAGTTCATGGAGTAGCGAAGTGACATGATCAGAACTGTGCTTTAGGGGGAAAAAATACTTTGACAATTGTGTCCTGGTCATTCGGGCAATCAGGTGGCATTTGTGAAGGATGAATTGGAGTGCGGAAAGAACTGAGGCAGGTAGACCAATGAAGAGGACATTACAATTTGGGAGAGAGGTGATGGAGTCTTAAACAAGAAGGGGTGACCTTGTGAGTAGCCAGGAGAATAAGGATAGTAGAGATGTTGAAGTGGAAGAAACTACAAGATTTGTCAACTGAATGAATACATGAGGAAAGAATGAGGAGTCAAACACGAGTGAGATTGCAAACCTAAGAGACTGGAAAAATAGTGATGCTTTTGGCAGAAATATGGAAGCTTGGAAAAAGAGTAGGTTTGGGAGGCAGAGATAACAAATTCCGTTTTTGATATGGATATGGTGAATTTGAGATGTATTGGGAATACAGTTTGAAATGTCCAATTTTTGTTGTTGTTCAGTTGTTTTTCATTCATGTCTGACTCTGTGACTCCTTTTGGGATTTTTTTGGCAAAGACATTGGAGTGGCTTGCCATTTCCTTCTCCAGTTCATTTTATAGATGAGGAAACTGAGGTAAACAGGATTTAGTGACTTGCTCAGGGTTTCACACTTATTAAGTGTCTGAGCCCAGGAAGATAAATTGTCTTGTCTCAAAGTCTAGTGTCTCCATTTCTGTGCTTCCTAGTTGCCCCCAAAATTTCCAAAAGTTAGTAATGCTACTAGGTGGCTTAATGGGTCAGGAGCTGGACTTGGGGTTAGGAAGAAATGAATTCAAATCTTGTCTGAGATACTATATTATGACTTGCCCAAGCAAGTCACTTAAACTCTTTCAGCATCAGTTTGCTCATGTATAAAAGGATGAGGAGTGCAGCTAATGCACATGGTTATTGGGAAGTTCAAGTTAGTTAAGAAATGTAAGGCACTTTGTATATCATAAGGTTTTACATAAACATTATTATTATTACAGGAGAAAATATTATGACACTAAGAGAGAAAGACAACAGAGGAGATGACCTTGAGCTGGAATTTAAATAACAACCAGTATTTGGGCTGGAACATTGACTAGACTCTTCTGCTTTGCTTGAGAAAGGTCAAGTTTCACAAAGATTTTTCCCCTAGCAAGATCAGCAAGGAACTGCTTGGCTGCAGGGACTGGACATGGGAATTGTTTGTCAGTAACAATGCTCTTTTAGTCTTCACAACATCTCACTGTACTGTTAGGCTTTTCTCCTACTGCAATTGTTCCAGACCACTGGGGATCTATAACTGGTATGAGGACACCCTTGTTTAATTTGATGCTTAGGTTTATTTTTCCCCCATGAACAAAAGGTACATGTCTAGCTCTCCAGTGAACTGTTTCAATGACTGAATCCAGATGAAATAGCATTCAGTGCCGCTGATAAACTCTCATTCTGAAAATCCTATGGAAATTCTGTTGATAATTTCCTGTAATTTAACTGTTCTAATACTCCTTGAGAGTATTAGGCCCTAAATCCTTAGGGCATAAAGAAATTAACCCAAGAGATCATCAACTGTCCTCCATCACTGTGCCCTAAAACTACTACTCCATAAGGTGTTTATTTTTTTTTCTTTCCCACTGTCACAAGTGAAATCCTAAATCCTAGGGACTTTTGACTTGATCTCGTTAATCCTTAACTTGCTTCCAGAGAGTTTTACTAATTTTGTCATCTTAAATAATGAATCCTTTTAATAGAGAGACATATTCTTGAGTCTTCAACTAGGATGGTATGTTGGAAGGCTTTCATGTGTGCCACTTCAAAACAGGTTGGTTCTAACATAACATAAGAAAGATAAAACAAAAACATATACTTCTTATGTCTCAGCAGAGAGCTAATGATCACTTGTTCAGAAAAGGAGGGAAAGAGACATAAAAAATACATTTCCTTTTGCTAATTTCCAGGAAACTCAAACTACTATATGAGTTCATTCTCCAAGGGAAGGAGAAAAGCAGAGAGTAGTCTCCTTGTTTTATCCATAGGGAAACTGAGGCTTGGTAATGTGATTCCTGATTCATTGTAGTTTTCCAAAATCAATATTTAAGTAGAGAACAGGAATATTTATATTAAGATCGAAACCTAGCCTCGGTTCCTGGGCATGCCCCAATATAATTTAGCCACCAAGGAGGTGGGAATAAAGTTCTAATTCTGATTTCCCCCTCAAATAATCTTGAGTCAAGTCATATAATTTTTTGGTCCTCAGTGTTTTCATCTTTAAAGTGAGCAGGCTAGGCTTGATGAGAACCTAATGTTCTACAATTTTATGAATTTGATCCCTTTAATAAAGCATGGGAAGGGAAACAAGAGAAAATAGGGATCAAAAAATTTAGATCCACAAGATCATTTAGAAAACATCTTTCCAATCTCCTCATTTTATAAATGGGGAAACTGAGAGAAGTGAAATTACTTGTCCAGTGATACACATCTAGTTAGGGCACAGAGACAGCATTCAAAGTCAGGTGCTCTGATTTAAATAAATTTAAAGTGTTTGGGCTTTTTAGTGTTCAGGGTTTGTTCCTTTGGTTGGTTGGTTGGTTTTGTTTGCACCATATCATACTTTCTCTAAAATTCTTTTAGAGATTCCCTTTGGGAGGTGTCAGGGGGAAGAATAAAGAAAGCATTTGTCAATCAATTTGAATAAATTATTGGGAAAGGAATGTATTTGCTGCACACTATAAGACACTGTTCTAAGTGTTAGGTATAGAAACAGAAAAGTTAAAACTGTTCCTACTCTTTTTTAAAATTTTATTTTGGACTCAAATGCCAGAACACAAATGCAGAATAGAGAAAAGAAAGAAACAGATATCATAAACTTAAAATTAAAACTTATATACAAAGTTGGAAAGAAAAAAATATCATGCACATATTTGAACATAAGAGAGGATTCAAAATATGATAAATTTTCATTGCAAGAAAGCCTGTATGATAAATAATGCATGTTGTGTTAAGAATTGACCATCTTTTTTTTGCTTCCTTGTGAGTTTTCTTTTGTTCTCTGCTATACACTTTTTTCTTTGTTCTTTTTCCCCTCCCTATCTCAGAAGGCTACAATAAAGTTAATATATGTTTCTCTATAGCTACAAATATATACATAAACATATACACATATAGAGACATATACTTTCCCAAATATATTCTACTCCCTTTACTTCTACTCACTATCTAGTCCTCCTATTACTTGCCTACCTTCTTCAAAGGATCTCTCCCCTATTGCCCCCATTCCCAAAAATCTAAATACCTTTCTATACCTTCTTTTACCTATTTCCTCAGCCCCCCCCTCTAAAGACCCCTCCCTTGTCCTCTCCTCCCTCCCTACCATTTTATTTCTTTTGAATTTAAAAGACCTTTATACTCTTCTAAATATACATGTACTGCTCCCTCTTGAAGCCATTCCTGATGAAATGTAAATTACTAGAACTACCAGCCCTCCTCCCCCATCTAATTCCTCCATATCAATTTTTCCTCTTGTACCTCAGTTGTATAAAATAATTACTCTTTTTGACTGCTTCTAAATGGTTTTACTTTTTAAATTCATATCATACTCATGTTTGACCCAATCTTTCTTAAGAGCTACCCAATTATTAATAAGAATCCTGGACATACATTTAACATTTTGCATATATAAAAAGTGAACAGTCTGTACTTGTGAATTCCTTATAATCAGTCTTTGGTATATGCCTTTTATTTCTCTTGGTTCTTGTATGTAGAATCTTCTATTAAGTTTAGGATATTTTTTAAACAAAGTCTTGAAAGTCCAAGAGTTTATCAAATGTCCATTTTCCCCCATTCAGAATAATATTTAACTTTTCAGGGTATGATATTTATGGCAAGCCCCAGTTCTTTTGCTCTTCAATATGCTGTGTTCCAAGATCTTTAGTCCTTAAATGTCACTGCTGCTAGGTCTTGTGTAATTCAAATTGCAGCACCATCATACTTAAATTGTTTTAATTTTGATGCTTTTAATATTTTATCCTTAAGCTGGGGGTTTCAGAATTTGACTATGGTATTCCTATGAGTTTTCCTCATAGGATCTCATTTAAATGGTGATCGATGAACTTTTTCTATTTCTACTTTCCCCCTTTGTTCAAATGCTTCAGGATATTTTTTTGAAAATTATTTCTTGTATTATTATATTAAGATTCTTTTTTTGATTGTAATATTCAGTTAGTCTGATTATTTTTATATTTTCTCTCCTTGATTTATTATCCAAATCTGTTGTTTTTTCTTATGTTTCACTTTCCTATTTTTTCATTATTCATATTTTGTTTAGTTATTTCTTGATCTCTTATAATTTTGCTGCCTTCATTTTACCTAATTCTAATTTTCAAGGTGTCATTTTCTTCCTTAAGATTATGGATCTCTTTTTCTAATTGGTTGACTTTCCTTTCATACCTTTCTTGTTTTTCTTGGATTATTCTTATTTATTTATTTTAGTTTTTCCTCCATCTCTCTCATTTGATTTTTATAGTCTTTTTTTAAAGATCTATGAATTCTTTTGGGGCAGGTGACCATTTGATAATACTCTTTGGGGGTTTCTTTACTTCAATATCTTCCTTTGAAGATGAACCCTGGTCATTTCTATTCCTAAAATAGTTTTCTATGGTTGGATTATTTTTCCTTTGTCTGTGCATTCTTTTGTGGTAATAACTTAATTTTTGTTATCACCTCTAGCCCTGAAGTATGAGAAATGTTGCCTTTTGCCTCAGATCTTCAGTTCTCCCCTCTAGCCTGAACCAAAACCAAACCTCTAACCTCCTGTAAGTGTTCACAGCCAGGGGTTTTCTGCCCCATTGCTTCTGTACTTACCAAGAGTGTGCTGGTTCCTTCTTTCCCCTACCACTCTTCACAGCAGAGCTGTGTCTGATGTTCCTGGTCAGCAGAGGTTCTCTCATTCTTCCAGTTTTCAAACACTCAATTTCCCTCACTATGGGAGGGATAAAAGTTCTTGTGGCTGGGGCCCAGGCAGCCTCTCAAAAAAAAATAACCCTGGAGGTTGCTGCTGCTTGTTTAAACAGAACCTGGCCTGGGGGTGTTTACTCTTCACTGGGACCAAACCTCATCCTGGGATTTTTCTTATGATTTTCTCAAATTGTCCCACAAAGACTCCCGGTTGTGCCCCTATTCTTACTTATCTCCACCCACACATTTTTCACCCTAAGGTGCTATTTTAACTCTTTTGTAGGAGAAAATCTTGAGAGCCTTGAATTTTCTGACCTACTCTACCATCTTCCCAGAATCCTCCTGTTCCTATACTTAAGGAGCTTGCATTCTAATAAGGGACATGACAGGAAGTCCCAATGCAAATGTCTGATGGTCTCTAGATTATATCTCTTTAATTCCATTTCCACACATAAAATCATGCCAGTTTCTGAAATTGAACCATTTGATAGTGCCAAGGACTTTGATGGTAATAATTTTCTGGGTCTTCAGTAGCTATGAGACCTACAGAAGCAGAACACATGGTCATTTAATGGAAGGAAAAGCTGATGCAGTCAGCCTAAGTAGCCTCTCTAGTTTTTCTCCCTACTGTTACCCAAAGACACAGTAAGAGCATGGAGTTGCTACTGAGAAATGAAATCAGGTTCTGGCATCTCATCAGAGACTGTAATTCTCACATCTAGGTAGCCCTGGAGAAACTTAGAAGACATTTGTCTGAGATATTTTGGAAGGAAAAAAATGTATCGAGAATTTGGGAATTAGAAAGAGATAAGATAAGAAGGAGATACAAATGGTGAGTACTTTTAAAAGAGAAATAAACAGTAGCAGACTGGAAATCTGAATACCTAGGATCTAGTATTCTTTTGTGACTTCATTAAATATTAGCTAAGGGTAGAGAAAAATCCTGCCCTAGGCTTTTGTATCATCACCCCCCTAGACCAAGACTGTACAACCTACAGGCCACCAATGGATTTTGGGCAGCCTGTGAAAAATGTAGAGGAAACAGCCTCTACATTTTTCACAGGCCATTCTACATCCTTCCGTGTGCCCATAAGCCATAAGCAGCCTTTGACCTACACATTGTACAGGACTACCTTAGACCATTGTTTTCTGTGGATAAGAGGTTTCTTCAGATTCTTGCCTCCAACTCCAGATGCCAAAGTTGGAAGAGATAATAGTTTTTAGTCATTCTCACTGGAGAGCACAGAAAAGAAGGAAGTGGGGATAAATAAAGGTAGAAGGGAATTAGCAATATGGAAAGCCTAAGAGGTTGAAATCATCAACCAGTAACATTCATTAAGTGCCTACTATGTGTCCGGCCCCATGCTAAACACTGGGGATACAAAAAGAGACAAAAGACAGTCCTGCCCGCAAGGATTTTACATTCTAATAGGAGAAACAGCATTTAAATAAATATACACAAACACACTATAGACAGGATAAAGGAAGTAATTAACAGAAGGAAAGCACTAGAATCAAGGGATTGCTTCTAAATTCATTAATTTTGACTGTCCCTTTTCTATCATATAATGCAAACTTGCTCCCTTATTTTTTTCCATTTACGTAACTAATTCAAGTATCAGTTAGCTTTTATGTCTTATAATATTATAAAATAAAGTATAATAGCAACTTCAAAAGCCCCTCCCCCAAGATACTAGAGACACAGGATCTTTAAGAGGTTATAGAATTTTGAGAGGCTAGCTGTTTAATTGTGATTCAAGAGAGATTGTTAACAGTCCTGATTTGAAAGAAACCAGGAAAAGACAGAAAAGGACAGGAAAAAATTGGTTTCCTGAGATAACTTTTAGCTCTTATCTTGTAAAGAAGCATAATAACAAGAACTCCTAGAGGAGAGTATAGGGGTTGAACTGTTGTTTTGGATAATCAGCTGTCAGGGTTGAAGAGAGATAGTAAGAGGTAAAAGAGACTTACTCCTGGAAAGGACTATGTTTAAACTATATTGTGAATAAATAAGAAAGGGATTCTTGAAAGACTTTGGCTTCCATCTTGGAGTTCAATAGTTTTTCAGAAGTGAAGTTTGAAATAATGGCTAGAGGTGATCTTTTTCATAGTTGACAATATTGTAATTCGTTGTAGTTATTGTTCTATTATTAGTTACATTATTGACAAATTGTATACCTTATAACTTTTATATTTACTTAAGCCTAGGAGATTAGGGGCAATATATGCATGTTTATACACACACATACACACAGAGAGACAGAGACAGAGAGACAGATGATTAACTGCTTTTGGGAGGGAAAAAGGCATTTCCAATTTATTAAATAATATTAAATTACCTAGAGAGCAAGCCCAGAATTAATTATTTAATGAAACAGATGTTGTGATTTTTAGTTAGTAACAGGGAAATTTCCAAAAATACTCCTGTCTTATTTCAGAAACTTGGGAAAACTTTATTTTCATAATTAATACAATGTTGAGTTGAGTAGCAGGCTGATGGATAATCACATAAACTGTGTGCTACATGCAGCTGTGGTAGACTACCTCCAAATCTTGCTACAAAAGTTTCATAGTTTAAAATAATGGCCTGATTTACCTTGTATGTACAATTATAGAGTTAGTTGAACTAGAATCAGAGCTTCTTAAAGTTTTTCCACTTGAACCCCTTTTTCTGTCTCAGCAGAAGTTTGTTAGTGTTGAGGGACCTGAGGTCAACTCAGTACAAAGTGTACATGCTTTGTGTTCAGAACCAAGGCTGAAGTGAAGTTGCCTGATGCAACATGGGCAAGCACTGGCAGAAACACCTCAGATTCATTATACTTTTGGTTTTTTAGTTAATTTTTGGTTGTACATTCAGAAACCTTTTATTGTTTTGTTTTGTTTGCTTTTTTTTTTTTGGAGAACAATTGGGGTTAAGTGACTTGCCCAAGGTCACATGGCTAGTAAGTGTCAAGTGTCTGAGGCCGGATTTGAACTCTGGAATTAGGTCCTTCTAATTCCAGGACTGGTGCTCTATTCACTGTACCACCAAGCCGCCCCCATAAGAAACCTTTTACTATTGCAAAAATTTTCTCAATATGACCCAATATGGAGTATCAACAGACAGTTTTAAAAGCACCGGACTAGGTGATATTCAAGGGCCCTTCCAGGTCAAAGATTCTATGGATAGTTAACTGCTCACCTTTCAGGTAATATGTATTAAGTTGCTGCTGTCCATGATGGTGGCTGTTTTGGAATTTTGCTCAAAAACTTGGTTTTTACACACTATATCCTATCTCTTCTGTGTAACTGGCCTAAGGGGATTCTATCATATGCCAGGAGAAAATCTTTATATAGGTAAAGTATTATAAAAGTTTTTCTGTTGCACAAGATTTACAAAGCACTGTCTTGGCCATTAGGCATTCCTAAGGAACATTGGTTATGCTACCAGAATGACACAAGTTTCAGTCCGGACTCCTCCAGGTCCCTTAATCTTCCTGGGCTTCAGTTGCTTTATATTTAAAATATTGATAACAAAACCCACTCTACCTATGTCACAAGGTTATTATGAGATTCAGATGATATGAAAGTATTTTGTAAACTCTAAGATTTCATCATATAACTTAAATATAATATTATTAAGGCTGTAATCATCTGCATATTGATTCCACCCAACCAGGTTTTTGTGTGAAAGGCACAAAAGGCAGGATTAACTTGTGAACAATGTATAGGAGAGGAGTTTCCCTTAACTTGTTTACTGACATTTGCTGTTCTTACCTACATTTACAGAACTGTATTTTAGCAGTGCTAGAAGAATTTCAAAGAAAAATGAGTCAGATGCAAATATCACTTAAAATCATTCCATTTCAGAATATTTATTCACTTAAGCTCAAGAAAAAATAAGCACAAAGAGTCAAAAATAGTCATGTGTTCACAGCCACCATAGGCAACTAGAAAATAATTATGATAGCATTTCCAGACCAGCATCCCATCCAGGCAGCTCAAAATCATCCTGCCTCCCCACAGCTGCAAAAGGAAAGAGATTAAGAGACAGGCAAGTCACTCTTTTTCCAGTTCAGAAACTACTGAGTCAATGTTTTTTTCACTCTCTGCAGTCAACTAGAAAATGTTTCATCAGCACACAGTACCAATCCCTAAATCACCATAGCTAGAAATTAGCTTCCCCCAATTTCCACATGGTCTTGGACTGAATTCAGGCTAGGAATATAGGTGTATACTTGAAGGCCTGAAGCTGTCAGGAAAAATCTGTACAGGATTTAGGACAGGCCGTCATTATACTATTATTAACCACTATGTTAAGACATAAATTAAGAAAGAGAATGAAAAAAAATCACAACAAAGGCTTTTAACATGTTGGAATTGTTTATTGTGCTCCCAAGGAAAAGGAATCTTAAATTGCTTGAGCTCTTGGTTTGGGAAAAGCTACTTATTTCAAATAATATTTCCCTTATTTGTAAGAATGAAATTTTGCTTTAAAATTTTTGAATGCCTTCCTCTATAAAAAGCACATGCACTATATATGAATTGCCCACATTATGAATTATTAAAGTTCAAATTAGTAATTTGAGAAATGAGGATGTAAAGACATCTATATTTAAATTTTACAATTTTTTTGACATGCATTAACTCATTTGACCTTTACAGAAAATTTATAAAGTAGGCAGAGGAGGAATTTTCTTACAGATGAGAAAACTGAGGCCCAAAAAGATTGAATCATTTACCCAAGGTCACAGAGCTAAGGCATAAACCCAGGTCTTCCCCTTTTCCTTTCAGCAGCTGTCTTTCAGAGGAAGTATGAAGATGTTTTCCTAGGGGATACTCCAAGATATATTGTTTTTTTCTTGAAGTAGTTGGAGTGACTAGAGGTTCAGGGGTGAAATGAAGAAATGTCTTAAGCAGAATCGGTATGATTCACAAGCCCGCAATTTTCCCCAAACCGTCAGGTTTCAATGGTGAAATCAAACTGTTGACCACGCATGCATGGTCATTCAGTAAGTCTGTTTCCGTTTTTGAAAGCCTGTGTGGTAAAGAGGAGAGGGGAAACGAGGAGAGGGAAAACAGAAGGGGAGACTTAATTTATAGGTCAGTTACCCAGAGACATAAGAACCATTGTATATCCAGTTGTGTATGTTTTGCGTGTGTGTATGTGCGCGCGCGCGAGTGAACAAGGTAAAATCACGTGTTGACTTAAGGCTCATGATCTGCAGACGGATCCAGTTTCTGCCCCCCCCCCCCCATAAAGAGTCATAGTATTTCCTAGCATCCCCCTCCCACAACCAGCCACACACCTGCCTCGCTTCACCTTTTTTTCAGTTTTTATACCCAGCCTGAATCAGACCATTCTTCTTTCCCCTACCAGCTACGAAAGAAGGGCAGGGTAGCCTAGCTCCTATGTGACTCCAGCAGCTAAGCTGGTCTGCGCAGTTGTGAGAATAAGATTTAGCTCCGATTTCTGCAATGCACGCTGCTCAGCCGTGTTTCCTTTCCGACGCGGATGGGGATTCCGGGGGATTGCTATATGTCAGTGGCTTGGGACCCTGAATCGGGTGCGCGGGAGATCTGGGGAGGTACGGCAGGTGAGAAAACCTGAAACTGAAGCCTGGGCTGGAGATAAATGTCTACGCGTTCAGTGTAAGCTTTTCAGAAAGGCAGTTTGGGGGAAGGGAGCTTCGTGGAGTTAATTTTCCACAGGGGGCTGAGGGGACCTGAATCCTAGGCATAGATGTCTCCCCGGAACTCAGCAGCCCCAGCATTCCCAGGCTCCTGGGTAAGCAAGGCAGCCTGGAGCTCTGGGCTTCTCACAGCGTCAGAAGGAGGCGAGCGCTCGATTGTGTCCTTTTAAGCTCCAGCTGTTCTTTCCGCAGGAACTATTTTTAGCTCGCCCATTCGCTCCCTCTCTCAGCTGTGGCAGCATCCGGATCGGTGTTTCCTCTCGGTAGCTCTTCACTTGCTTTCCTCATCAGCCTTGCCAATCCTCCAACACCACCCCTACCTATCCCTCCTCTCCTCCCTCCCCCCCCCCCCCCCCCCCCAGCAGCTCTTGGTAGCTTCCACACAGAGAAGGTCAGAAAACTGAGCATGTCTGGATGTGCTCGGCAGCCACAGCGGCGGGGGCAGAGCGGGGATGCGTCAAGCTGATCCCATTCACGAGGAAGGGGCCTGAAGGAGCGCAGGGAGTGCGCCGCGCTCCGCCTCACCCAGCCAAGAGGGGCGCAATCGCCGCAACCGCAGCTGCCGCCGCCTCCACCTCCACCTCCCAGCGACCGGCAAGTAAGTTTCTGAGGTTGCTGGGTGGTGGGGCCAGGGCTTGGCAGCCGGGTGAGTCCCGTGCCCTACAGCAGATGGATGCATGCCCAGGTTTGCGGCAGAGGAGGCGCGGCTGGCAGACTGGAGAGCTGGCATTACTGCTCCGCGTTCCCCCTTTCCACTTCCTCCCTCTACCCCTGTCCCTCTCCAAGCTCTGGGAGCAGTTTGACCAGTTTGGAGCGCCGATGGGGATTGGGAAACACTGGTTGGAGCGAACGGGAACTGGTGCTGTAGGAAGGAAGAACAGTTGGAAGGGGGAAGGGAGCATGGGAGCCGGGGAAGGATGGTAGAGAAGGGCATCTGGAAAGAGGGGCAGAGCGGTACAGAGAAGAGCACGTAGGGGAGTGAATTTTGTGGGGTAGAGGGACAGGGTCTTAGGAGGGACATCTGGGCAGTGAGAGGGGCACAGGGAAACCTAGGGGGAAAGGTAAGGGACTGGACCGGAGCAGGTAGAAGCCAAGGAAGTCAGATTTGGAGGTCTGTGGAGGGACAGGTGCAGAGGCTTGGAGGGGAGGTAGGGATTTTCAGAGGGGGGAATGGATGAGGAAAAGAACGTGGAGAAGGTGGACCCGAATCCTAGCAAGGGAAGCTGGGAGAAGGGAATAAGTGCTAGGCAGTGATCATAGGGAACAGCTAGGATTTCAGACTAGCGACCGGCTTTGCGGGACTTTGTGATGGAGAGGTTTGGGGAAATCGGGGTTGACTGAGGGTGTAGGTAATAAAAACTGGCTGAAGTGAGGGGCCAGCGGGTCAGGAATTTTGAAAGTAGAATAGCAAACACCTGCGGGGTGGGTGTGAGTTTGAGGAGGAGGGAGGTTAGATGCTCAAAAAGGTAATGAAGTAGGCTGGAGGGGAGTTATGGCCGGCTGGAGTCTAGAAGGAAGATCCAACCTCCCCTTGAATACTCACCTAGTGTTTGTTCTGAGCCAAGCCTTTCTGCCCCGTTCTTCTCCAGGTTTCCCAGACCAGCTTGGCCACAACTGGATTCATCTATACTAGGGATTGTTAATGTTGAACAGCCCCTTTAACTTGCATTTGGAAGAGATGGCAATGTAGTCATTTGCAAAGGTGAAGCTGTGTCACCTCCTCCCCGGAATCCCCCAGTTTATGGGGTGTGTGGTAGGAGGAGTATT
The DNA here is from genome assembly GCF_028583685.1 of Petaurus breviceps papuanus. Classification (NCBI taxonomy): domain Eukaryota; kingdom Metazoa; phylum Chordata; class Mammalia; order Diprotodontia; family Petauridae; genus Petaurus; species Petaurus breviceps. The sequence continues at coordinate 54,538,934 of NW_027187460.1, read as the reverse complement.
TGTTTTCTTTATCATCAGGGTCCCCAGGCTGATTCTAGATCTTTCAGCTGCTGAGTGGAGCTGAATTAATAACAATGTAGCATGTAGATCTCAAGTTGTATGTGTGTGTGTGTGTGTGTGTGTGTGTGTGTGTGTTGGGGGTGTAGAGAGTCTGACTGAGTCCATTTGCTGCACCCTCCGTGTTAATGAGGTGCTAGGACAGGACATCATAAGAGGAATGTGTCTTTTATATATTCCTTCCATCTTTTCCTCCCATTACTCCCTCTCTCCCATCTCCTTTCCTTCTAAACCACATGCACACACCTGGAAACTGATCATTTCACTTTGGTGTAGGAATTAAAAAACAGCAGCTCTCTGTTCCTCACCACAATCTTCTCTTCTCTCAGGAGCAAACTGGGAGCATTAGCTGTGATTGTGGTTCAAAAATCAGGCTTCCAGGGCTTGTCCCCCAGTCTTTCCAGAGGTGCTAACTAGGCTGAAGGGAGACTATATTTATTGGTTCTTTGACAGGTGCTAGATGTCATAACATGGAAAGGGGAGTGACCTACACTGAGACTGTTATACTTGGCTGTGTTCTATCTGTGCTCAGGCCTTCTGTTTCTCTCTTTTACCTCCTCCCCCCAAGAAGAACCCCCAAACTTGGCAGAATCATTTCCACCCAGAAGGTTTTATACACAGTAAAGCTCTTCCAGATGGTTAGTGACCTTCCTCCAAAACTCAAAGAAGCATACTCTTACAAAGAAAGCTCATCATTGAAATGTGCCCAGAACAAGGTGGGGGTAATGTTTCTACTATATGTTGTACTCATCATATATTAGCTAAAGTATTCACTTCTGGACTATACCTTTTAAGAGTAGTGTTTACAACTTGATGAAAGACTTTAAAACCATATCATTTGAGGACTGGTTTGTATATCGCAGGGAGATCCACATTTAGTGGCAGCTTTAAAATATGAGTAACTTCAAAAGGCAGAACAAGATATAGTTGAAAGTTGCATGGAGGTACATGAAGAATCAGGAAGAATCTTTAGGCTCTGAAAACAGTGGTTTACTGTGTGAGATAGCATAGAAAGTACAAACATTCTTTTTTTTAACTACCTGTCGAGGATGCTCTGGAGTGTATCTCTACATTTGTTGGAAAGTGAGGCTATCTGTCATGTCCTTTCTGCCTTTTAAGAATCTGATCTGGTATCATTGAAGAAACTCAGACTTCAATTTTTAGGGCTGTTCTTACTCCCACTGTTCCAAGATTACTCAAAAAAAAAAACCCAGCAACAAGAAGAACTACTTGTCTCCTCCTGTTTTAGGTTTTCAGGGTGAAAGAGGAAAATGAATACATGTACCAGAATAAAGTGAGGCATGTTCAGCATAATAGGGGGCTGGCCATGGAATCAGGGAAACTTGGGTTTACGTTCCAAAAGTAACATGTATAGCTATGTGACCTTGGGCAAATCATTTAACTTATCAATTACCTAGACAACTCCATAAAACTGTAAGTAATAGATGAGTTTCATATTATTTGTAGCCATCAATTAAATCTGCATCCTCCCCACAATTTAAAAAAAATAAATCAAATGGAAACAAATTTTAGGAACCCTGAAGTCTTTTTGAAAATTTTTTCATTTGTGATTTGTTTAAATAAGAAAACAAACTTGTGAAATGCAAAATTACAAATTTAACACATTTTCTTTCTTGATATTAAAATACTAATAGTCGGGTCTTCATTTCCCAGCTCACAGAATTTTTCCGTTTCTAAGAGGAGGCCTGATATTGGAAAGATTTCACTTAGATGACTCTTTGCTGTTTATCTTTCTGTTCTTTCCCAAGGTCTTAAGGTTCCTGATCTTTCATTTGTTGCTGGAGCAGTGGTAGGTAGCTCCTATAACTTTTGCTTTCTATAGGAATATTCCTATCCAGTATTTCTTTGTGAATCTGTATTATGTGTTTTGGTGTGGCTGTGTTATTTTTGCAAATAGGTGATACTTCCTGTGTGACCCTGGACAAGTACTTCAACTTCTCTGTGTCTCAGTTGCCACATCTGTAAAATGAGGAGTTTGAACCATCTGACCTCTGAATCTGTGAAATTAATGTCAGGTTTACATTCTAGCCAAAATTAACTGCTTACTGCTATCCAATCTTGTCTTAATACTTCCTCTTTCTAGGCTTTTGTACATGATACATCCAGTCCAAACCCTGGATCAAGCTCCCTGCCCCACATGCCATCTCTATCTTTTATGATTCTTCAAGGCCCACCACAGATAGCCTTTCCAGACCTTCCTAGATCTCCTTACCTCCTAACTGAAATGATACGGCCTTCCTTGAATCTGTCATTCCCTTCTATTTGAACTTTCCTATATTATTCCTATCTACACAGCTATATATGTATGCATATACATATATATTCCTATGATATGATCATATCCTAATACCTACAATAGCTGTATTATTGTTCTGTGTGTAAATGTCTCTTTCTACTACTAGATTGATTGAGGTTAGCGACTGTGCCATTTTTTTTTCTTCTTTGAATCTCTAGGGCCTAGGATGGTACCCAACACCCAGAGGGCACATACTAAATGGTTATGGGATTGACAGCCAAAGAGATGTCACTTAACCTTGGTGATAGAAGCAGAACTGGTCTAGTAGGCCAAGAATAAAGAATAACTAGATGTTTCTGTGCAGCTTTGAATATAGAGTGGTTTTGGTTACATCCAGGTCTTTCATTCACACTAGGAAAATGTGTTCCCAAATAACTTATTAATTACGATGCTCTATATTAGTTGGGAAAGAACACTCAGCTTGGAGTCAGAAAAACCCTGAATCCCAGTTCCTGCTCTGATACTTACTAATCATGTCATCCTTGGAAAGTCATATCCTATCTCTGGACTTGTTTCCTTGTCTATAAAATGGTTTTAATGGTGCTGATATTATCTCCCCCAAAGTTGAAGGAGGTTCTTAAAGAACTCCCAGAAATAATAACATCAATAATAATCACAGCATTTAAGTAGTGCTTCAGGCTTTGCGAAGTACTTTACAAATATATCATCAATCCTCATAACAACCCTGGGAGGTAGATGCTATTACTGTTTCCATTTTATAGATGAGAAAATAGAAGTCCAGGACCTTGCTAAGGTCATACAACTAATAAGTGTCTGAGGTTGGATTTGATCTCAGAACTTCTTGACTTCCACTCCAACACTCTATCCACTTTGGAGCCACTTAACTAATTATTTTTACTGTGTTACTGCTGGGTGCAAAGTACTATGCTAAACACTGAGGGTTACTTTAATGGATTTGATAAAAGGGAGGGGGAGAGAACAAACATTTATTAAGAGCCTACTCTGTGCCAGATAGTGTGCTAAGTGCTTTACAAATATGATCTCATTTGATCCTTACAACAACCCTATGAGGTGGGTGCTATTATTATCCCCATTTTGCAACTGAGAAAACTGAGGCACACGGAAGCTAAGTGACTCGCCTAGGGCCCATAACTAGTACATATCTGAGGCTGAATTTGAACTTATCTCTTCCTGACTTTCTAGTGCCACCAAGCTGCTTCCAACTATACTATATACTTCATAAGGTTGCCATGAGGTTCAAACAAGAATTTATATAAAGTTCTAGTTGTATATATTTAAGTTGTTGTGAGTCATATGCCTTATTCCAGTGGTATCACAGCTCCAGCTTTCTCTTTCTATCTGTGCTTCTTTTAAATCCTCCATAAAGGATCCTCAGGGTGTCCTCAGGTCCTATATCTCTTCATTGCCCCATTGATCAACAATTTTAATTCTTCAGAAACTCACAACCATAAGATATCCCTGAGAAAATATTGCTCTCAAAAAGGATGCGCCTTTTCCAGTGAGAAGTTGGGGCCATTTGAAAGCATACAATTTTCTAAATGCAATTCAGTTTCCTGTTATCCTTCATTCATGACCCAGCTTATTGTGCATTTGCAGTGTTTGTACTGTGAGCTACCTATCTAAATGCATGTCATCAGCTAGAGCATAAGAATCTCCATCCCCTAGAACTATGTGAATAGTGCAAAATATTTTGAATAATCATGGATCTCATTTAGGAGGCTCAGCAGAGTTCCAGGGCTTGACCCAAACAGCACAACATTATCTTCGAGCAGGAACATCTGCAGAGACCCCTCTTCTATTTGGACTCATAGCTGGATGCCCGCCATAGGAATAGCAGACAACCTTGGTGAGCATGTGTCTTCCTCTCTTATATCTTCATTTGATATTAATCATCTGAAAGTCACTGAACAAAGTTAAGTCCTGTTACATCTTTTCAAGGAAGCTTGTACTATTTTAGCATATGAAAGGGATATAGATATCTTGGAAATTTGCTGTATCGAGTCATATGCTCTTTTTTAGTCAACAAGGAATAAGCGTTGCTGGGTTGTGTATTTTCTATACCTTTCAGTCAATTATGTTACTTTACAGATACTGTCTTTTGTAGAATATCATCTATGAACAACCTACTTATTCCCTTCACATTCCTTTATCAAGGATGCTATCTATATATAATTCTCATAAAGATCTTTTTTAGCATTGGGCAAATTAAGAAGTTATTAATATTTTCTGACTCAATTTATGGTCATTTTTACCACATTTTTCTAAATTTTTCTTATTCTTTCAGTGTGCCTTAAGAATTCAACTCCTTCACAGTTGTTACATCTAACACAGAATGGGTCTGTTTGTCCTTATTCTGGTTCAGCTGCTCTTTCTATTTTCCTCACAATACCATTTCTACTTTTTCATACAACATGTTTGGGACCATGATGTTAGAATCTAAATGTGATGGTTCTACTCTTGTTTATGAAGAAAAAAATTCTTATAGTATTCTGGATGACTATTTTTTTTCAAGTATATGTCAGTTTTTGTCTAGTTTTATCTTTAACCATTGTTAGGATGATCTGTTTTAATTTAGTTTATTTAGTTTCTTTATAATTTAGTTTCTTTATAACCTTGTTTTTCCAGATACAGATTCTCACAGTTTGAGACTACATTGCTCATTTTTTTTTCACCCATCCTCCTCTGTGATGTTTACCCAAATTAGTTCATGTTCTAAACTGCTGTAACCTATGACTGCCATCTTTTCTCTGCTTGGCAAGGAGATTAAGTATTTTCAATGTAAAGTGATTTCTAGGCAGTTTTGGTCTCTTTGTTGTGGTGATTGATTTCTGCTAAGCCTCCTTAAGAAAAAGTGATTGTGCCAATTTCTGTTCTTTTATTTAAGCATTAATATTAATTCCTTTTTTTTTTAGCATTACTATCTTGTTTATAAATAGCTCATATTGGAGCTATCTAAATGTCCTCGATAGCTTTTAATTTTTCCAGTTAAATATTGATTTTACCTTGCTTTAACAAGTCAGTGGTCTGATTGTACACTGATAGCTGATTCAGAAATGATTCCCATATTAGTAACCAATCTTTCTTGTATATTAAAATTTCATCTCTGTGATTTTGTGATATAACTCAGTGTTAACCATGTATCACTACTTGCCGACTCTATTTCTGAAGAAAATGTTCACAATAAATAGGTGTGATGCTTCTGTGAGGTATACAAGACTTTGACTTATTTCTTGAGCCATATTTTCCATTGTTTACTTCTATTCTTGAGGCATTTTTTCCATTGTTTGCCTCTTTTTGCTTTTGCCCACCTTTCTATTGCAGCAAAAAAGTATTAAATTAAGGAACTTGAAATTGTTTTTTTTTTTTAATTGGGATTTAATTTGGAGGGGTTCATATAGTGCTCATCAAGTAAAATTTTTCTACTTCTTCATCTTCTGCATTTTATTTTGGCACAAAAGCTGCCATTATCTTCATGGTGGTATTTTTGAAAATAGCCAACCAGCACCACAATTTGAGAGGAGGGAGCAAGTAAACCTTGAAAAGATGTTTCTTTTTGCCTTGGTACAGGCAATAAAAATAGCTCCTTAAATGGCCCCCTTTAAGGTGATCTGCAAACAATCCTTCCATTTAATGGCTTTTTATCTTCATTCATGCAAGAATGTCAAGACTCAAGACTAGTATGATTCATTTCCTCTTGTATATCAACTAGCTGGTCTTGGGACAAAGAGCTTATTTTTAGAGTATTGATTTAATAGTAATAGGTGGCCCCAGAACTGTAATTTGAGGCACCCTGAGTTCCTCCTTCTGCCATGTTACCCCTATCACTACGGAAGCAGTTGAGAGCTATGCAATACCATGGGCTATTTTGTCTTTTTCTTTGTTTTATGAATTAGTACAGCATAATAATTCATCACTACATAACCAGCTTATGAAAGAGGAATCTCTCTCTCTCTTTACCTAGGCTGGTTTGGAGAAAGCAACCTTATTCGTTGGCTGGTACTAAAAATATTTTAAATGCCCTGATGCTCTTAGTGGTACTTGGAGTCTTGTCAGGTACCTGCCAATGTTTGCTCTTTTGCAGAAGCTTTTGAGGGCCCAGAATCCTTCTATATGACTGAGGCATTGAGATGGGACTTTTGCAAAGATACAGAGACAAATCATATAGTGTCTTTGTTTCACAGCACTTAACAATAAAAGACTTTACATTTGGGGCAGAGGATAGTGCCTCTACAATGGGACAGTGGGAGGAAATGGTTTGAGAAAGTGAAGGTCATCTTCTCAGTGAGTAACATAGTGCTTGACATAGAACAAGCATTTAATAAATGCATGTTGACTGGCTAAATGACAACAGGTACTCAAAAAAAAAGTCTGATGTTTGAGATTTAGGGAAGGATATAATAATTCTATTTTGGTTTGTTAATCTGTACATTAGAGAAAACAGCACGAAGTTCCCTTATTAAGTAGCTGTATTTTAAAAGACAGAAATATTATGTTGCATTTATTCTCAGATGTGAAGGGCTACATAAATAAATGTTTTATCCAGTGAAAGGCTGTGTTAAATCAAAGAAAATGTTAGAGAACATTAAAAACATAAATACTTACTAGATTCCACATAAAATCCTACAAAATTAGTGTTTCTAGAAGTCTGCAGAAGAATGCTAAAGATGCTGTGTAATTTTCATGTGTTTTGTTTCTGTTTTAATTTGACAACATGACACATATTGGAAACAAGTCTTACTAGCCTGTAGCTCAGCAGTTAATTCACCAGAGAAAGAACAATAGAATAAGTTCAGATTGTAATAAGATCTCTATACTATTCTTATGCTACCTCTTTGCATAGAGCTCAAAGCACTTTATAAGTAAAAATCAAATAATAGACTAGTTGAAAAGGATCTGAGAGAATAAGCATATCTCATTTTATAGATGAGGAAACTGAAGAGTGAATTCTTCAAGCCCATATAGAGAAAGAAAAAGAGGAATTAGAAACCATATTTTCTGACTCCTAACTACCATTTAATTGTTGTTCAATTATTTCAGATGTGTCTGACTCTGTAATCCCATTCAGAGTTTTCTTGACAAAGATACTAGAGTGGCTTGCCTTTTTCTTCTCCAGCTCAATTTACAGATGTGGAAATTGAGGCAAAAAGGGTTAAGTGACTTGTCTAGGATCACACAGTTTGTAAGTGTCTGAGGCCAGATTTGAACTCACAAAGATGAGTCTTCCTGACTCCAGGTCTGTCACTCACATTTGCTATACCACCTATTTCCATGACCATGACCATTGAGACCATAATTAGATAGTTCTCTAAATTATGAAGAAATCATCTTTCAAGATTGACAGATAGGAAACTGAGATTCAGAGGACTGAAGTGACTTCACTGATATTTCTGCTTCTTGCTCTGTGGACTTATGTGTGAATATCTTATCTTTTGAATCCTAATTGAAGGGTTATCTTTATTGACACTCCTGTTAAAGTCATTACTCATATAAAGCAGAGCTGAACCTTCGAGGACAATTAAGCCAACCCATCCCTAGGAAAGGAAAAGAATCCTTTTTATAAGATGCTTGGCAAGTGATCATACCTTTTTCTTCTATTAATCAAGCACTAATACCAGTTATTCCTTTGCCTGAGAGAAAAGAATGCTAGGAAAAACTTGGTGCTTTATTTAACTCTTCCATCTTTCAAACCCTTTTTGCTACCAAGGTGAGGCAAAACAGTCTTTAGCAAAGGCATTAAAACTCAACATCTCTTCTAAACACTCAACTTACATTTCAAATTACTTTCTGGACCTGTCTACTGATAACAGCCTACCGAGACTTCAAATCTAAACTGAGCTTATATTTTCCCTACTAATTGTTCTTCCTTTTTTAGTTTTCGCTATTGTTGTTGTTAATAACATCACCCATTCACTCAGTCTCCTTTCTTCGAAACCTTTGGGTTATCTTTGGCTCTTCCTTTCCTTTCACCTCCCATATCCAATTATTTGCTAAATTTTATTGATATTACAAGATTCTCATACTTGTCTTTTCTTTATTATTTCACTTACTCATTCTTTACCATAATATACTAACTGATATTCCCACTTGTTTTTTAACCCTGGATCATTGTTTTCATTTACTTCTCTTTCCTGGGTATCTAACTTGTCTCATTTGTCTACTTCTAATGTTTGTTTAAACTGGAACCAAATAATTTTGATGAATGTTGTTTTATAATATAAAGTCTGGTGATGTTATCTATTTATATTTTCTTTATTATTTTACTTGAGATTCTAGATTTCTTGTCCTTCCAAATCAATTTTATATTTTATCTAGTTCTAAAATATATCCATTCATTAATTTGATTGGCATAGTATTAAATCTATAAATCAGTTTATGTTATTTTTATTATATCAGCACAACCCAACCATGGGCAGTGACTTATCTTTCCAATAATTTGTCTCTTTATTACTATGAAGTGTTTTATAATGGTGTGTATATAAATAAATAGGTTAACTCCCAGATAGTTTATTCATGTTTGAATTTATTTTTTTGAATTGAATTTATCTTGTTTTTTCTTGTTTTTTTTTTTTAGTACTATATAGAAATGCTAATTATTTTTGTGGACTTACCTTATATCCTATAGATTTGTTGTAGTTTTTACACTGTAAGAAATTTACACTGTAGTATAACCTGCAAATAGAGATAGTCTTATCTTTTCTTTACTGATGTACTTATTATGTATTCCTGTGTGTGTGTGTGTGTGTGTGTGTGTGTGTGTGTGTATTCTTCCTTACTAGTCTGTAAATTCCACAAGGGAAGGCAGTGTTTTAGCTAAACTTTTTATTCCTCCTAGCACAGAGGACACTATTATATGCATAATCTATGATTAATAAATGGTTGTTGAATTGTATTGGTCACATGTCTGTTGTCTTTTTTTATCCCCACAATTAACTGATCTTACTGCAGTTATGTACTGCTGTATATAAGTAGAATAACGATGAGACCTTGGACAATAAGACTGCTGTGCATAATGCTTTATGCTACATTGTCAGAAAGGGAAGAGAAATTTAATTGCTATTCAAAACACTAGCTAATGTTAGGAATCCTGATACATCATGTTTCTAAATTCATGCAGTGATGAACTATAGAATTATAATAACTTTGCAATTGTTAGTGTTCTTGAATACTTTTGTCTTCTAAAACCAAGCTGAAAATCTACTTCCACCACAATATAGAATGGTCAAAAGAAGTGCCTCAAACCCTGGACTTATCACAAGGATTAAAACTTGGTTTGGAAGAGTACCAGAAGAAAGGGAGAAAAGAAAATGGGTGGAAAATCATTTCTGTAGCTCTTACCAGGATGCAACGAAAATTAAAGAGAATAGTGCTCCAATTCCTGGTCCAGAGATTTTTTGTTTATTTGTTTTTCTGTGACTGGGTCTCCCTTATCTTGCCCAGGCTGGAAATGTAGTAACCACTCACAGGTCTGATCCCACCACAAATCATTTGGGAAACTTTAACCCCTCTCTGTTCCTATTGTGGGCTTGTTCCAACCCCTGCACCCAAACATACACCCCGAGGAGGGGGAGGTCACTATACTGGCCAGGACAGTGTGGACACTTGGTTGACTTTAGCCCTCCAATTGCTGCAGCTCAGAACTCCTAAACTCAAGTGATCTATCAACTTCAACCTTTCTTGATAGCTTGGAAAGGTTTAGATTTTATTTCTGAGAAGGGCAAAGATAACTCCATATAGCACCCTTACCATGTTGCCTATTCTTTTCTATCCTCATATAATTCAAAGAGTTGGAATTAGTCTGAGAGCTGTCAGTAATAACTATCAAATTATTTTATTAAACAGATTAGGGTTTTATAATAAGCTGTTTCTCACTTATTAAGACTACATGTACTCCACTCATATGTGCAACCAATAAAATTCTTGACCTTTCAAATGAATGGTTTCCGTTGTGCTCCCATATAACTTAATCAAATGAATCACTTCAGGGTTTGAAGTGTTAACACTTGATTATAACCTAATGAATACCTGATGAAAATACCTGATGACCAGGTTTACCTGAGTCTTTGAGATGAGGGGCCTAGCGAATAACTAAGGGATGTCTTTTCAGGCATTTTTGGTTGGCTGAGTCAGACATGAAAAGGACCTTTTAGTTCACCATTCCATGGAGATTCTCTGTTATGTTTTCAGCAATAGCAGTTCCATGCTTTTCCAGCTCCCTCTAAGCTCCCCAAATTACCCTTATCCTCACATTTCTTCTTATTTCATTTTGCATCAGTTCTTATAAGTCTTCCCAGGGTTTTCTGAAACCATGTTGCTCATCATTTCTTTTTTCTTTTTTTCTTTTTATTAATTTTTTATCATGATTATTATTTTATTTTTTTCCTTCTTTTGAATTTGTTTAGTATTTTATTTTTCCCAATTACATGTAAATACAATTTTTAACATTTGTTTTTAAAACTTTGAGTCCCAAATTCTCTCCATTCCTACCTCCCCACCCCATCCCCCCATTGAGATGTAGCCATGCAAAACATTTCCATGTTAGTCCTGTGAAAGAAAACATAGACCCCCTCCCCCCCCAAAAAAACTAAAGAAAAATAAAGTTTAAAAATGCTTCAATCTGTATTCAAACACCATAAGTTCTTTCTTTGGGGATGGAGAGCATTTTTTAGCATAGGTCCTTCAGAGTTGTCTTGGATGATTGTATTGCTGAGAATATCTAAGTTATTCATAGCTGATCATCTTATAATTGCTGTTATTTTTTATGTAGTACATTTCACTTTGTATTTCACTTTCTAGGTTTTTCTGAGAGCATCCTGCTCATCAGTTCTTATAGCACAATAGTATTCCATAATAATCACAAACCACTATTTGTTTATCCATTCTCCAATTGATGGGTATCCCCTCAATTTCCAAATATTTGCCACCAGGAAAGAGCTGCTATAAATACTTTTGGATATATAAGTCCTTTTCCTTTTTTGTTTTTATCTCTTTTCAGATATATACCTAGTAGTGGTATTGCTAGATCAGAGGGTATGCATGGTTTTGTAGTCCTTTGGGCATAGTTCCAAATTGCTCTACAGAATGGTCGAATCAGTTCACAGCTCCCATAGCAGTGCACTAATGTCTCATTTTTCCCACACCTCTCCAATAGTGGTCATTTTCCTTTTTTGTCCCATTAACCAGTTTAATAGGTATGAGGTAGTACCTCAAAATTGTTTTAATTTGCATTTCTCCAGCCAATAGTGAGAACATTTTTTTTATGTGATTATAGATAGTGTTGATTACTTCATCTGAAAACTGTTCATATCTTTTCATTATTTACCAATTGGGGAATGGCTCTTATTTTATATATTTGACTCAATTCTCTATATATTTGAGAAATGAGGCCTTTATCAGAGAGACTTACTTCAAAATTTTTTTCACAGTTACTGTTACTAACTGTATTTACCCTCTCTATTCTCTTTCTCCTTTCACCCTGTCCTTCTTCAAAAGTGTTGTTTTTCTGACTACCAACATCCCTAATCTGCCTTCCCTTCTATCATCCCCTCTCTTCTCTTGTCCTTCCTCTCCTACTTTCCTGTAGGGTAAGACAGATTTCTATACCCAATTGAGTGTGTATTTTATTCAATCTTTGAATCAGTTCTGATGAGAGTAAGATTCACTCACTTCCATCCTCTTCCATTCTACTGTAAAAGTTTTTCCTTGCCTCTTTTATGTGATAAAATTTGCCCCATTCTACTTCTTCCTTTCCCTTTCTCCCAGTACATTCCTTTCTCACCCCTTTAATTTTATTTTTTTAGATATCATCCCTTCATATTCAACTCATACCTGTGCCCTCTATCTATATGTACTTATAACTGCCCTAATGATGAGAAAGTTTTGATGAGTTACAAGTATCACTTTCCCATGTAGGAATGTAAACAGTTTTACCTTGTTAAGTCCCTTATTTTTTTAATCAAATGCTTTTATTAACTTCTAGTTTACATCATTCATTTCTGCAAGATTTTTAGTTACAAATTTTCTCCCTGTTTTTCCCCTACCGACCACCTCAAAATATCTCCTCCTCCAATCTGCTCTCTCCCATATCTTCTCCCATACCCCCTCTGACTTTCCAGTAGGGCACAATGGATCTCTATGCCCCAGTGCCTGTATGTCTTATTTCCCAGTTACATACAAAAATATTATTGTTAATATATATATATATATATATATATATATATATATATATATTTAAGCATTTGATGTTAAAATTTTGAATTCCAGATTCATTCCCTTCCTCCCTTGTCACCCACCCTTACTGGGAAGATAAGCAATTCAGTATAGGTTGTACATGTGTAGCTATGCAAAACATTTCCATAGTGGATATATTGCAAAAGACTGACTATATTTCCTTCCCTCCTATCCCATGTCCCACTTGTTCTATTCTCTACTTTGATCCTTTCCCTTTTCAAAAGTAGGTGCTTCCAACTTCCCTCCCCCCAGCCAGCCCTTCCTTCCATCATCCCTCCTCTCATCTCCTTCCTCCCTATTCTCCTATAGGGTGAATACCCTATTTAAATGTGTATGTCATTACTTACCTAAGCCAAATTCAATGAGAATAAGGTTGACCCATTTCCTTTTGCCTTCCTGTTCTTCCCCTCCGTTGTAACCATTTTCCCTTGCCTCTTCTATATGAGATAGTTTACCCCATTCTGTCTCTCCCCATCTCCTCTCATTATATTCCTCTCTCACTTCTTGATTTCACCTTTTAAGTATCATCCCTTCCTATTAAATTGGTGCTGTGCCCTCCATCTATGTATACCTATACACACATATATATACACATTCACATATATATTCATATGCACATATACCCTCCTATATAGACATATATGTATGTATGTGTCTATATATGTATGTATCTATACATACACACACATATACACACACACATACATTTCTATTCCCTTGAGCTATTCTCATACTGAGAAAAGTTTCATAAGTTACACTTATCGTTTTTCCATGTAAGAATGTAAATACTTCGACTTTGATAAGTTCCTTATGATTTCTTTTCCCTGTTTACCTTCTCATGCTTCTCTTGCTTCTTGTATCTGAATATCAAATTTTCTATTCAACTCTGGGTTTTTCATCAAGAATCCTTGAAAGTCCTCTATTCCACTGAATGACCATATTTTTCCCTTAAACATGATACTCAGTTTTGCTGGGTAGGTGATTCTTGGTTTTAATCCCAGCTCCTTTGATCTCCGGAATATCATATTCCAAGCTCTTCGATCCTTCAGTATAGAAGCTGCCAGATCCTGTGTTATCCTGATTGTGTTTCCACAATATTCAAATTGTGCCTTCCTGGCTGCTTGTAATGTTAATCTGGTAATTCCTTGATCTGGTATTTCCAGAACCTGGCTATAATATTCCTAGGAGTTTTCTTTTTGGGATCTTTTTCAGGAGGTGATCAGGGGATTCTTTCAACCTCTATTTCACCCTCTGGTTCTAAAACATCAGGGAAATTTTCCTTGAGAATTTATAATTTATTGAAGGAAGATTTCTAGGTTCTTTTTTTGAGTATGGCTTTCAGGTAGTCCTATAATTTTTAAATTACCTCTCCTGGATCTATTTTTCAGGTCAGTGGTTTTCCCAATGAGATATTTCACATTGCCTTCTATTTTTTCATTTGTTTGGATCTGTTTAATAGTATCTTGATTTCTCATAAAGTCACTAGCTTCCATTTGCTCCAATCTAATTCTGAAGGAATGATTCTCTTCAGTGAGATTTTGCGATTCTTTTTTCCATCTAGTAAACTTGGCTTTTTAAGGCATTCTTCTCCTCATTGCCTTTTTCAAGCCTCTTTTGCCATTTGAGTTTGTCTGTTTTTTAAGGTATTATTTTCTTCTGTCAGTTTGTTGAGTCTCATTTCATAATGTTCTTGCATCTTTCTCATTTCTCTTTCCAATTTTTCCTCCACTTCTCTTATTTGGTTTTCAAAATCCTTCTTAAGGTCCTCTATGGCCTGTAACAAACTCATATTTTTCTTGGAAACTTTTGGTGCAGGAGTTCTGACTTCACTGTCTTCCTCCTGTTTCATGCTTTGGGATTCTTTTTTTCCCCCAAAATAGGAGTGTAAAGTTGGGTTGCTCTGTTTACTTTGCTTCCCTTGTTTGCTCATGTTGCCACTTAATTACTTGACTTTTGGGCTTTTTGCCACAGTAGGACTCTGCTACCAGACAGGGGAGCTTCATACCCAATGCTGGGGTTTTCTCAGTTCCCAAAGGTATTAGTTGGGTGCCCTCTCTGAAGCCTCCACATACTCTGGCTAGCTGGTTGCACACCCCAGAGACTTCCACCCTAGACTGCAATCCAGATCCAAGCAGGTTAAAACAAGAGCAATTACCCCTCAGACTGGTCTCTTGGTCCCCCTGAAAACTGCAGACCAGGAGCTGAAGCTGCCACCTGACACGGCCGCAACTCCTCAGCAGCTTCTAACCCAGGAGGCAGAGGCCGCCAGCATTCCCAACTACTAGATCCCAAAGTCCACACTGCATTGACATCTTACTGTGTCCTTAGCATCTATGTGTTGATAATTCTGGAAACCACCACAGCTGCTGGTGATCTGAAGTCTCTCCAGCCTGCCCTGGGGCTAATACCTCATTCTCCCATGGGGCCGGGGTTGGCTCCCAGAGCGCTGCACTGGCCAATTCCTGCCAGCCTGCTGTACTGTCCTCAGTGGGAGGTTAGCTTCTCTGTGACATTTTGTGGGTTCTGTAGCTCCAAAATTTCTTCAGAGTTACTTTTCACATTGTTTGGAGGAGGTGAAAGCTGGAGCCCCGCAGAAGTTTTGCTTCTACTCCACTATCTTGACTCCTCCTGGGAGCTTAAGTCCCTTATGATTGTCCTTTCTTGTTTGCCTTTTTATGCTTCTCTTGAGTCTTGTATTTGAAAATCATATTTTTCTATTCAGCTCTGGTGTTTTCATCAAGAATTTTTAAAAGTCTTCTATTTAATTGAATATCCATTTGCCCCCAAAGGATTATACTCAGTTTTGCTGGGTAGGTGATTCTTTGGTGTAATCCTAGCTCCTTTGCCCTCCAGAATACCATATTCTAAGTTCTCTGATCCTTTATTAATTGAGAAGCTGCTAAATTTGTGTTATTCCAACTGTGGTTCCATGATACTTTAATTGTTCAAGCTGGGAGCTCTGGAATTTGGTTATAATATTTCTGGGAATATTACTTTGGGGATCTCTTTCAGGGGATGATCAGAAGATCTTTCAATTTCTATTATATCCTGTTTCTAGAATATCAGGGCAGTTTTCCTTGATAATTTATTTATTTATATATATTTTTTGCTTTTTGGAGGGCATTTGGGGTTAAACGACTTGCCCAAGGTCACATGGCTAGTAAGTGTTTAGTGTCTGAGGCTGGATTTGAACTCAGGTCCACCTGACTCCAGGGCCGATGCTCTATTCACTGTGCCACCTAGCCACTCCTCCTTGATAATTTCTTGAAAGATGATATCTGTGCTCTTCTTTTTGATCATACTTTTCAAGTAGTCCAATAATTTTAAAATTATCTCTCCTGTATCTGTTTTCCAAGTCATTTGTTTTTCCAGTAAGATATTTCACATTATCTTTAATTTTTTCAATTTTTTTTCATTTTATTTTTTCTTGATTTCTCATAAAGTCATTAACTGCCATTGACTCAACTCTAACTGTTAAAGCATTATTTTTCTTCAGAGAGCTTTTGTATATCCTTCCCATTTGACCAATTCTATTTTTAAAGAGGTTTTTTTTTTTTCCTTCAGTGAATTTTTGCACTTCTTTTTCCATTTGGTCAATTCTGCTTTTTAAGGCATTTTTCTTTTCATTGACTTGTATGTCTTTTACCATTTTGCTTAGTCTGTTTTTTAAGGTGTTATTTACTTCAGAAATTTTATTTTTGTGTCTCCTTTAGCAAGCTATTGACTCATTTTTCATGATTCTCTTGCATCACTTTCATTTCTCTTCCCAATTTTTCCTCTTCCTCTCTTATTTGATTTTCAAAATCTGTTTTTGAGCTCTTCCATGACCTAAGGCCAATTCACATTTTTCTTGGGGGCTTTGGATGTAGGAGCTTTGACTTTGTTATTTCCTTCTCAGTGGGTGTTATGTTCTTACTTGTTTCCATAGTAACTTTCTATGGTCAGAATTTTTTTTTCTGCTGTTTTTTTTTTTCATTTTCCCAACCTCTTACTTGACTGTTAACTGTTTGTTAAGGTAGGGCTCTACTTCCAGGGTGGGAGGGTGTGCTACACCAAGCTTTAGGGGTTTTATGTGGCTGTTTTCAGAGATACTTCTAGTTACTTGTAAATTTTCAGTTCTTCTAAGGCAATATTATCTGAGGAGAGGTCTTTACTACTCTCCTGGCCTGTGCTCTGGTCTGAGTGACCACAAGCACTATTTTCTGCCTTGGAAATGTGAGGAGGGTCCCCATTCTACTGTGGCCACAGATCCCTGGTGTATTAGTGCTCTGGGACTGCCATCCAGGACTGCAATCCAGATCCAAGTGTGTGCAAAGCAGCAAAGTCCTGCCTCAGTGCTAGCAAAGAGCTCCTTCTTATCAGTTGTTCAATTCTCTCCCCCCCTTACCGTCTGTGGGCTGAGAGCTCTAGAAGCAGCTGCTGCTTCTACTTATTCACTCCCAAGGCCTGCTCCTGGTTTGCTGGGCGCAGTCTGTATTGGCATAGCCTGCCCTGGACTGTGCTCCACTCACATCCCCATGAGACAGACCTTTCCTGCCAAACTTCTAAATTGTCTTTGGCTGGAAAATTATTTCACCCTTCCTTTTGTGGGTTCTGCTGCTCCAGGAATTATTTTATGGCATTATCTAAAGATGTTTGAAGACTTTGAAGGGAAAGCTCAGGCTAGTCACTGCCGTTTCCCTTCCATCTTGGCTCTATCTCCTTCATCATTTCTTATAGCACAGTAGTACTCCATCACAGTCACATACTACAACTTGTTCTGCCATTCCCAGTTGATGGACAGCCCTCAAATTTGCAATTCTTTAACACCACAAAAAGAGCTTCTATAAATATTTTTGTACGAATAGATCATTTTCCCTCTTTTTTTGATCTCTTTGGGGTATAGATCTAGGTGTTTTAATATCATATATAAACAAGTGTTGCACTTATCTTGCCCATTTGCTATCCCTCACTCTCACGAGATGACTTACCCACTTTCCTTTCTGTTCCTATGCCTCCTGGATGCTCTTTTGTGATATGCTGCTCTCCATGCTCCTGGCTATCTAACTTCAAAATCATTCCTCTGCCACTGCTTTCCTCTTCTTGCAACTTTGCTTGCCATTTGAGGCCTTCTTGCCCTGGAACATTTAGCCATCCCTGAGGTCTTCTCAACCTGGAACATTCCCCTACCATCTTGGCACCCTTCTCTTCCTAGGCCTCTTTCTTGGGTAGAGGCCCAGGTGGCTCAACTTCCCTTCTCCTCCTGACTAAGCTCCTGAATTTCTGGACTTTGATACTATGTACTCATAGAAATACCCCCCTTTTCCCCTTTTACTTTTTGACAACTAATTTTACAGATGAGGAAACTAAAGCAAACAGGGTTAAGTGACTTGCCCAGAATCGCACAAGTATAAGTGTCTGAGGATAGATTTAAATTCAGAAACATGAGGCTTCCTGATTTCAGGCCTGGCACTTTATCCACTGTACCACCTAGCTGCCTTAGAGTCATGAATACTTGAGTTCTAATCCAGCCTCAGATACTTACTGCCTATGTGACCTCAGGTAAGGTATTCAACCTCTAATAATTACAAAATGGAGATAATATTACCTACCTTACAGTCTTTTTATAAAACCATAGAGCTCTATAAAATGAAAATTGTTATGTATAATTGCTATTAGTAACAATAGTGAGCATGAAATGTTCACATACATGTAGCATGTAAAGGTTTACAAAACTTTATAAAAAGTAAGAATAGAAACCTTGTGATATTTTTCACTAGGCCTATGGTAGACCCTGCATTACAGCAGATTGTGTTTTCTTAGTGACTGGTTTTCTGATATTATATGTTTTTCTCTCTGTCCTCCCAACTTGTTTGACCAGTCATAGGTAAATGCTGGCATACTTATGCTCAAACTCTATTGCACTATTCCTTGTTGTTGGTTATAGGATCCTGCTGCCTTTACAGCATCATTTGCCTTATGGCAGACATTATGATTTCTAATACTATTGCTTATTTGACTCTAATTACAATGCAAAGTAGCTACCTCCTGACAATTTAGTAAAGAACCTTTATCCACTATTCACGCATCATTTTTATTTTCAGTCAAGAGGACATTTCCAGACTTGAGTGTCTTGTCCTCTTTTAAGCCCTTGTCTCTCTATTTTGAAGTAGATATTACTTTGGAGTCCTTTCATCTGCCATATCCTGACTCCATTACACTCAACAAGGCATCTGCAGTGTTCTAAATAAATGTTCCAGGAAGTAGTTAAAGAGTCAAATATGCCATCTAATTCTGGATAGCCTTTTTGTATGTCCTGGACCCCTTTGATAGTCTGAAACTTATGACACATTTCTCCAAATAATGTTTTTAAGCACATAAAGTAAAATGGTTGGGATTTCAAAGGAAATAAATTGTACTGAAATAGAGATTCCATTTTTCCCATCCAAGTTCACAGACCCCAAGAAATCTGTCCAGAGGACCCTTTCCCAAGGAACCCCAGGTTAAGAATTATTTTACTTTCTAGAGCCTTAGTTTCCCCAGCTGTAGAATAGAAATAAAAATGGTTGTTCTGCCTGTTTCACTTCCAGAAAACACTTTGCCATCTTCAAAATATGATTTTCTTGTATTAAAATGTTTGGGAAATAATTGGTGCTATAGTAATAGGAGCAGAATTTCTTTTTTAGTTCAATAGCTGTGCCAAGATACCAACTGTTAAGCTAAAAACAAGAGGGAATTCTAAGAGTCTAATCAAGATTCTTTCCCCTTGATTTATTTTCAAATCTTTTAATAGATCATTGTGACAAAATGTCCCAAGTGAGTATCACTTTTAACAGAAGAGTAATGTTAACTGCCATAATATAGAGTCCTTACTAAAAGACAATATTGTTTTTGTCATCCATCTTGGTAGTTTAATGACTTCTTGTATGATTTTAATATTAGTTTAGAAGGTTCTTGTTTCAGACAAGGAATTTTAAAACTCAAGCTTTTTTACATTTATAGCATCTTTCATGGTAACAGGAATCTATAAGGGATTTGCTGGAAAACTTTAATAATGTCAGGGAAATGATTGTATCTTGCTTGTTCCAGTGACTTTGCCCTTTCTTATGCTATCTGCAGTTATTTTACCAAATTGAGGGGAAAACCAGACAAAATGATAGAAAAAACTAGAAACCATGAAAGTGATCATTACTTAATACTGTCATAGGATAGAAAATTAGGATTGAAATAAAGGTTACTTTAAGGCAGAGATCTTGCCTTATAATGCAGATCCAGAGGTGCAGAAATAATGACAAATTTGGACATAGCTGATGAAGCCTCCAATCCTAGCCCTAATGCCTATGGCCTATAGTCTTAGGAAAGCCTGTTAACCTTTCTGGTCCTCAGCTTCCTCACTTATAAAACGAGGGGATTGGACTACGTGGTCTCTGAGATCTTTTCCAGCTCTAGGTCTATAGTCCTACCAAGTCAGATTATCCTGGTTCCTAAATAGCTGGGTGGCACAGTGAGTTCTGTGCCTGGACTCTGGAAGACCTGAGTCCAAATCCTCTTAGTAGCTGTGTGACCCTGGACAAGACACTTAGCCTTCAAAGATCAAATGAGAAATGTGTAAAGAATTTAGTATAGTGCCTGCCACATAGTAAGTACTTAATTAATGTTTGCTTCCTTCTTTCTTTATTTTTTCCAAATACTTTATTAACTTCTGATTTACATCATTCATTTCCACCAGATTTTGAGTTACAAATTTTCTCCCCGTTTTTCCCCTACCCACCACCCCAAAATAGTCCCACAGGATATCCCCTCCTCCAATCTGCTTTCTCCCATGTTTTCTCCCATACCCCTTTTGACTGTTTCCTTCCTTCTTAAACTACTAAGTAGGAGCCAGGTATCTTTTCACATTGAAGAAACATATTTAAGCAACTCCAGTACTATTCACAAATATGGCTTTTGTGTGTGTGTGTGTGAGCATGTGATTTATATGTATGTATATATCTGTGTATGTGTATACATATACAGATATATACGTGTGTGTGTATGTGTGTGTGTGTGTGTGTGTGTGTGTGCAATCTGAAACTACTTGACCATGCCTTAAACCCAAATAACTCTGGCTCTCACTGATTGACCAATAATGGGTCCCAGCCCAAGTCTCACTTGATCATTTTTTGGGTCTTAATGACTTTGTTTATGTCCTGGCCAGAAACCCTAAGGGTCTTCCTCTCCTAGTTTGATTTTTTTTTTTTTGAGTAGGAGAATTATGCCATTTTTTGCCCCATTGCTTGCTTAGCCTTAAATCACTGAAGAGGTGTTGCCTTCATGTAAACTGAGACCAGGGGAAGAACTTAGCTTAAAAAGACCAAGGTCTCCACTGCATCTGGGGTCATCTCTACTCATCCTAATCTATGTCTTACTGCTGGATTCAGATGACTCTGGAGGAGTATGAGGATGATGACTTTGCCCAGCACTGCCTCACTTAAGTCCAATTGACTTGCAAGTCAAGGCTTCACCCTCCTGATGTCATTAATCCTCTTTGAGAATGAAGGACAAACAACAATCTGTATATATTATACATACTTATTTTATATAAATACACACATGAGCATGCATATATACATACATACATACATATATTTATGTTGTGTGTGTGTGCATGTACAGAGAACAGCATACAAAGTGAACCAGCAAAGAACACTGGTTCTTTCCTAGGTTACAACCCTACCTCTGATGTTTTCTTTAGCCCTGTCTGTAACCTTGGGCAAGAAACTTAAGCTCTCCTGGCTTCACATATATAAGATTTCATGTTTTGCAGATCACTGAAAATATTTAATATCTTAAAGACCAAAGTATGATAGTAAATAGAATTGATCTAGATAAAGACTAAAAGACTGTCTTAATAATTTTGTAAGAAATTTATATAGAAGCAAATTTTTAAATTTAAATTAATCCATTTAATAAAACAATTATTGAGAACCTTCATCATATGTACTCTCAGAGGCATTCTGCATGACGCAGCCTTTATACGATACCCAACTCTGTTCTATTGGCTTTTATTATCTGGTAGGATAGATGATAATGCAAAAACTCACAACTATTACATGATGAGTCCATTAGAGATTGCAAAACAACGTTCTACAAAAGGTCCAGGGGCAAGGTTATGAATTAAGTTAATCAGGGTATCATGGAAGAAGAAATTTTTAAAGAATAAGTAGGATTTCAAGAGGAAGGATAATCAAAGCATTGGAAACATTTTGAATAAAGTCATGGAAATGGGAAAATGGAGGCTATGTTTTAGTTTGACTTAAGCGTAGACCCTGGCTGTGTGACAGTAGGCAAGTCAATTACCCCGTTTGCCTTTTTTTCCTCATCTGTAAAATGAGCTGGAGAAGGAAGTGGCAAACCATTCTAGCATCTTTGCCAAGAAGACCCCAAAAGAGGTCATAAAGAGTCAGACACGATTAAAAATGACCAAACAACAAGAGCATAGATTGTATGGTGTGAAGTCATATGAAAGTCTTTAAAAGCAATGGAGAACCAAATTGTGAAGAGCTCTGAATATCAAGCAGAAATTTGAATTTTCCTTGGTAGAAAAAAGGCCACCATTGAACATTTTTGAGAAGAGATATAACATGACCGGACCTATGTATAAGAGAGATTGTTCTTACAAGCACAGAAAGGATAGATTAGTATTGGGAGATGAGAAGCAAGATGATTTGTTGATAGGTTACTACAACCAATCATTCACTGTTAGGAAGTAATTCAGTTAGTTTTTTCTTCTGACCTTAGCCAAAATCAGCTTCTGTGACAAATGAACATTTGGATGGGAAGGGTAGCACTAAGTACATTGGCAGCTGTTACAGGATTGGAGTTGGGGCTGTATCAACTGAGGGCAGGGGTAAAATAAGGCACTGAGCCCCTGAGGAAATGGGTATAGAAAACGAAGTGGTAATATACTCCTGTCTTCTTTTTTTTTTGTCATTCATATAGGTACTCCTTCTGCCATTGCAAATGTTAGGCCAGTCATGCCTTCTGATCCTGGGTGATTCTTTTCTGTCCTTTCCTGTAAATGCACTATAAACCAGAAATGTCAAGCTTTCCACCACATGGTCCCAGGAAATGTTTTATAATAAAAATGCAATACAATATAGATAATATAATTTGAGATTATCTAAGTCAATATTCTCCCTCTAGGATTCATTTCTCTTTGAGTTTCATTCCAGGGGTAGGGAACCTGTGAACTTGAGTCATAGGTGTCCCTCTAGGTCCTTTGACTGAAGGGATTTTTGTATTCAATCTACTTGAGACCCTAGAGGGCCACCTGTGACCTTGAGGCTGCAGGTTCCCAACTCCATATATAGACTTGTCTATACAATGTATTTGTGGCATTCCTCTGTTTCTGTTCATGTTTCACAGATCACAGTGTAACACACAATTTGAGCCTTTAGCCTTCTACTCTCACCACATGACCAGTCCATTTCGCCTCCTCTTCCAGTTATATGTATCTTGGTGATGCCTTTCATTCTTCTTCTTGCTCACAATTAATTCCTGTAAGAAATGAATCCTAGAGGGAGAATATTGACTTAGACAATCTCAAATTACTACTGAATTGGAACTCAATCTGGAATTATGCCTAAAGAATTACTATATTGCCTATACTCTTTGACCCAGCAATACCACCACTTTGTCTATTTCCAAAGATAATTAGGGAAAAAGGAAAAGAACCTCTATGTTCTAAAATATTTATAGCAGTTTCCTTTGTGGTGTCAAAGAACTGGGAATTTCAGGGATACCCATCAATTGGGGAATGGCTGAAAAAGTTGTGGCATATGATTGTGATGGAATATTACTATGCTATAAGAAATGATGAGATCAGTGATTTTAGAAAAAACATGGAAGGATTTGCACAAAATAATGAAGAGCCAAATGGTCAGAACCAAGAGAACATTGTATACAGTAACAATATTGTTTTTAAAATGACTGAGCAATTAAGTTATTTTGACTATTACAAATACCCCAATTAACTATAAAGGGTGTATGAAGAAAGATGCTATCTGTATCCAGAGAAAGAACTAATAAATAGAAGTGTATAGAGAATAATTTGACATATATACATAACTACATATATACATATACATATATACACATAGATTTATATGTATATGTGTGTTACACATATACATACACACATACATACCCCTAACCATTTGAGTTTAATGGTAGACATCTCCAGGGCAGGGGCAGGGGGGAAGGAAAGAAGAAAAGAAATTGACATGATAATTTTGTTGTATATTTGAAAGGAATAGCAAATTGTGTGTAGCAGATTTGCAGTTTCATGTGCAATTATCTTTTTTATGGTACCATGTTATAGAAATGCTTGCTTTATTCCATAAATTAAAAATAAAATCAATATTTAAACCCACCATGTCTTTCCCATTGCCTTTGGATATGCCTGTAATTTTGATTCTTCTGAAACCATAATGTGCTATGATTTATGACCACAGAGTATCACTGGGAGACTGTTGGGCTTGAACAATTTGGGGTTATTTGTGCAGTTTTCCGAAGACAGACCTTAACGATTCTCTTCCTCTTCCTGGTCAACTCCAGCTCACTGTTCATTTGCATTGTTTGTTCCAGATATATGTGTTGATAAATTAACCCACTGAACTGACTATCCCCAGTATGTCATAATCTAGACAACACATGTTCCTCATCAACATTCATTTTTCTCTGTGGATTGCTGGTCTAACTTCTGGAGTGACAGTGGATGTCATTAAAGAAGTCCTGGAGTGCTTTAAGGCATTATGCAATCAGAACAATGTCATCCTCCAACAGATATATCTGGAGAACCTCCCCATCTATTTGGAATCCCTTTCTTATTGGGCTTCATAACTTTCTTAACAAAAAATCAGAGACTTGTAGAACATGGTTATCTCTGTGATTGCCTCAGTCAGGAATCTATTGTGATTTCAGTTAATGTGTGAAAAAAACACCTTATCAGAGGAACAATCTTGAGGCTGTATTTCAATTTATCAAGTGAAAATATTTTTTCTAATTAATAAACCAAAATATAATGGGTACTTTTATTCTCTGTACATCTCTATTTTATGATTATCTATAGAAAGGACAAATCTCACTTATTTCAGAGTCCTATACAAGACTTTTTTTCAGAAAAGGGGGTAAAAACTTCTCTCTCTTCTCCACATGGCCCCCTGTTCTCAGGTTCTGGAACTAAGGCTCTTACTATACTTCAATTATATTGTGAATTAAAAAGTCTTTGTGGGCTAACCTGAGGACTATCATTTACATAACATTGCTTTAGGACTAAACTATATCAGTACTGTATTCCAAGTAGCCACTCAAGTGAATTTTCAGAATACAACCTTTTCAGAAGTTGTCAACTATAGCTCCAATTAATATAGTTTTCTTAATTAATTATGAAGGATCATTTATAACTTTTCATCTCATTCTGGCTTTTTTCTTCCATCTAATATGTGTTCCTAGCCTATCTGGCCTCATAATCAGTCTTGGTGTGTACTCAGAAAATGCAAATTAATGTTAAATCTGCCTAGCTAAAACATAAATTAAGTAAATCTACTGAAATAAAAATCATAACTAAAGCTAAATATAAAGTTATTGTAAAATCCATGTGACTGCTACCCTTTTTTGGTACTAAATTACTGTTTTTTTTTAGCCAAGCATATGGATAAAATTAAAGAAACACATAAGGCCCTCAGAGCCAACAATAACTTCGTGTACTTTAGCTGTGTGAATGTGATATACTATACCACAATGCTTATGCAGTATCACCAATAGTCATTCATTCACCCCTGGGTAACTAGCATCTAGTTTCGGAGCCAGGATTAAATGACTTGTTTCTGTGAGATTCTGTGTGGAGAGAATTCTAAACCATTTCCTTTTGTCATTTGCCTCTTCAAAAAAAATGTATGGGACTGGTCTTTAAAATGTGTAGCATGTTATTTTTAAATAATGAAGATTGTTGTTCAGTTAGCTGTTGCCTTATGTCTGTTCTGTTAGATGGGTCTTGTAATATTTTGAGTGAATTTTATAGCCTCATAGTCCAAGAGACTTGATGGAGAGATCCCTGTTATCCCTGGAGCTCTGCAATTTATAATTCTGGCAAAATCTTGATACCTGATTGTCAGAGATGAAGAGTGGTAATTTTTAATGTTGTTAGGCATGCAGACATATCATAAATGGCTCCAATTTACATTTATTTCTGTAATGTGTGCACTTGGGTCTTGAAAAATCAAAAAGGGCAGTTTTCATTTTCCATAAAGACATTTATAGCAGCAGAATTATGTCTGCAATGGAAGTGTATGACTGAATATCTAGCTCAGTCTTAGTGATGGTCTGTACAGCTTGCCACTGGTCCTTTTATTTATTTATTTATTTGCTTTCTTATTTATTCATTCATTCATTCATTCATTTATTTTTTTGCTTTTTGGAGGGCAATTGGGACTAAGTGACTTGCCCAAGTTTTCACGGCTAGTTTTTTGTGTTAAGTGTCTGTGGCCGGATTTGAACTCAGGTCCTCCTGACTCTGGGGCCGGTGCTTTATTAACTGTGCCACCTACCTGCCCCTCTACTGGTCTTTTTAAAAAGTAGATTTTGCATAACCAGGGACTTGCCAGACCTCCTATATGGAGACTGAAAAGAAGTAGATATGATGCAAAGACATATTTTTATACTTTACATTTTTCTTTTGTTAATTAGCTGTCCCATTGTCTTCTCTGAAAGAATTGAACTTTTTTTTTTCTTTTATTGTGAAGGATATGGAGGCTTTGGTCTCTTTGGTCATGGTATTAAGTATTAGTTCACTTTTCTTTGTATTCAAGGTTAGCCACTATGTGCCACAATGTTCCCCTCCCCCCCAAATTTTTTCAGCCTTTTAATATTGGTTCTTTCATGTACTCTAGCCAAACTGGACTACACTTTGTCTTCCTGTTTATTCCCAGGACTTTCCTTAAAGCTCTTGCTTACACCTAAAATATATTTCTTCCCTTTCTTGAATTTCTGCTCTTCCTTTAAAACCCAATCCAAATAGCAGTTTTTCTTCCATGAAGCTTCCTGTTACAATGTGTCCTTAAGAGTAGGGACTGTTTAATTTGTCACATTTGTATCACCGATATCTAGCAGAGTCTCTGGCACATCATAGGTGCCCAATAATTTTTTTATTGTATTGATTCCTCATATTTCCCTTTTCCCCCACAGATCATTTTGGTTTATAATTTTCCCAGTCACCTATCAAGCATCATGTGTTGTATACCCCTACTGTACTATAAACTTCATGCATGAAGTGATAATGTCCTATCATAACTTTATATCCCTTCAACCCTTAGCACAGTGTTATGCACTCAGTTGGTATGTAATAAATCTTTATTAAATTGTATTTGATAAGGCAGCTATTTTAGTACAGACTTTTTCTACCTTTTATAGGCATAAGTATACAACTGGCTTCCTTGTTTCATATTCTACTGAGAAAAGGGGGATTATTCTCAATGAGTACCCAATTCTACTGCTCTCCATGTTTTAAGGCCCTTTTCATCATCCCCATTCTCACCTCTCTGAAGAGGTGACTGTTCTTGACAAAACCAAACCTTTTAATCCCATCCTCAGCTGATTGCCCTCTCAGTCATCCTCTGTGCCCATGTGTGTGCATGCCAACACACATGTTTCTATTTCTGTGTCTCTTGTTATGGTGATACTATTATGCCAAGTAGTGGCCTCTTCAAACTATGTAGCCAATCCTTGCTGGCTGTTATGCTCTAGCAAAATTCCATAGCAAAATAAACTATGGGTATGTTTAAATTAAATTTAAAATGTAGACTTTTGCCATAACTGTTCAGTTGAAAGAACCATTCAGCCACTTATTCTTTGCTTCATGCAGCCCATGTTTCATAGTACACTTAAAATAAATTATAATTTTCCTCATAACATCATGTTATTTCTTTTGCATATAGACAGCTCCCACTGACTTGAGAAGGAGGTTGCTGTAGGAAACAGGTACCTGGAGTATAAAGGGGAAAGTCACTATGGTACAATTTCTAGATATTTAATGAGCCTAAAGGAGACCATGAATAATGTTTAGTCCTCAAGTGCTAAAGTTGTCAGCATGGTTAGTATTTTTCTTTTTTAAATTTTATTCTTTGTTATTTTAGACTAATTATTCAAGGGAGAGACTATTACTGTGGTTGTGGTACTGTATATATAAATGCTAAAAAGCACAACTCAGGAGACCATCTATTTCAAATTGCAAAAGATAAAAACCAGAGATTTGCTATTAAGACACTAGTTAGAGTAACGTGACATCTGTGTGAATTGGTATTGTTGGCAGAGAGCTAAGAGATTTGTTGTTTTTATCACTCCCTTTATCTTGTCTGGTATGCCTCTCCACTCCGTGGGCTGTAGTTACAGCTAAGAAGGGTTAGAAGATAAGCTTCTCTGGCTAAAAAAAGCTGATCACTAAGCTGTCAGAGGCCACATCTAACTTAGCCACAGTATTTTCCATTGGCAAGGGAAATCCATCTTGGTAAGAACTGAAAGACATATGCAAGTATGTGCCATACCATCTTAACTAACAACGTACCTTTGTACTTTCTTCAGTTTAATGAGGAATAATTAAAAAAAAATTTAATCCCTAGCAGTGACAGGGATAAGGTGTTGTGGTGGTACTTGTTATATGAATGACATCTAAAAAATGTAATTAGTTCAGATCACATTCCATTTACGCACTTCCTGTGCAATTTTTTGTCCATATTCTCAAAAACTGGCTGTAAAGGGTCAACCCAATGCACTGGAGTTCTATCTTTAATCAGGAATCCTTAACCTTTTCCTTTTTTCCATCATGGATGCCTTTGACAGTCTAGTAAAGCCTATGGACCCCTTTTCAGAATAAGGTTTTTAAAATAAAATGTGAAGGATTGCAAAGGAAAGCATTCACATTTTAATAGTGTTCAATGTATTTTTTTTTTTTTAGTTTATGGGCCCCAGATTAAGAATCCCTGTTCTAGATCTTTAAGTATTACATTGATAATCTTGGCCTACTGGTCATCTTTAACTTTCTTTATATTTCCAGTTTACTTCATTTTCCTGTCATAGCCCTCATATTTGAATTTGTCACAATTTTATTTAGAACTGTTTATTCTGATAATATAACCCAAAAGAAAAAGAGCAATGCCCATGTTTTATATATCTTTGAAGGACAAGATGTTTAACATATCTGTAACATTAAAAGTGCAACAATTGGGTAAAAATGTGATTTTTTAATGTCTCTGTTGCAGGTGGGTTGCAACTGTCTTAAACCTTTAAGGTGATATCAGCTAATTTTAACATTGTTGCAACTGAGATAATTCTGATTTTTTCAGATGCTAGTTTCCCCTAAAAATGCTTTTTTGTTAACATGTCAGTAATGATAACTATTCTGGTAGCAAAAGTGTTGTTTTGGATAAAAAAACATTTGTAGAACTTCATCTGGTTAATGTCAGTTTAAGGTGGTCTTCATGCATAGGCACAGCCATATTTTTAAAAGCGACATTAGCATTATTTATAAAATCTAGCAAAGTTTGAGTGTCCTGTCAGAGAAGGTCATTGTTGTTCCATGGAATAGTATTCAGAGTTAATCTCCAAATTTCACATGGGCTAATATTCATTGAATTTAGCCTTATCAGAATGAAGTGAGATGCTTAAAATATTATCAAACTTTCATGACAAATTGTTTATTTCATAATCGCAGACAATCCTAACATAATCAACACAGAAAAAATCTTTTCATGTTTTTCAGAATGAGCTAATTCAACACTAAACATTTTCTAAGAAGAGTTAAGTATAGAAGTAATGATAAATATCAGATTAAGTGCTTCAGCAAATAACTGTGACATATAGCTCAACTGGTAAAAGTAAATTGAAAATGAATTATATCACTTAATGTTAAATGTGACATTTGAAAGGAACAGAATACATAAATTAATTTTTAAAATATTCATTCTTTTTGAATTTAATATTACTTTTCTCATTTCTAATCAAGAAAAGGCAGAACAAACTGAACAGACTTTTTTATTTGTTAGTGGTCTCCAAAACTGGGGCCTTGACCTGAGCACCTGAGCTCAAGGGAGGGTGTGTTCAACCAAATGGAAGGAGGGGAATGGTCTCAGAAGACAGATGTATCTGCAGAGAGACAGATGTTACTCAATTTAAGTAAGAAAGTCTAACAATTAGAGCTCTCCAAGAGTCAAATAGTCTTCCTTGGGTAGTAGGAGATTCCACTTTACTAAAAGACTTCAAGTAAAGTCCAGATGGCCACTTATAAAAGATGTTGTGTGGAGGATTTCTTTATATTATTAGTTTGAACTAGATGCCTTTTTCAGTTCTTTACAACTTTGTGATAAAAGAAGTGGGAATATTTGAGATATCGTTTTTTATAAATATTGCTGAAGTCAATTAAGGGTTGTTCGGGATTTTGGGGAAAGGGGTTTCAGTTTTTCGATCATTTTTCATTTGTGTCTGACTCTTTGCAACTTTATTTAGAGTTTTCTTGGCAAAGATAGTGGAGTTGTTTGCCATTTCATGCTCCAGCTCATTTTACAGATGAGGAAACTGAGGGTTAAGTGCTGGCTACTAAGTGTCCGAGCCTGGATTTCATCTCAGGTCTTCCTGATCCCAGGCACGGTGTTCTATCCACTGTGCCACCTAGCTGCCAAGCCAAGGGCATGAACTTTTATCTTCTGCAGTCCCTACCAGGTCTGTGATCCTAGGTTAGATCTCAGTGCAAAAGGTACACCTTAACTAGGCAGTGTTTTACAGATAAGAGTATGGGACTTTAAGTCAGGGAAGTCAGAAAGACCAGAGTTCAAATCTAACCTCAGACACTTACTGTATGACCCTGCACAGGTCTCTTCACCCCTGCCTGCAGAAAACTGGAGAAGGAAATGGCAAGCTACTCTAGTGTCTTGGCTAAGAAAACCCCACATAGGGTCACAGAGAGTCAGATATGACTGAATGACTGAGAAACAACACCTTGATGCTCCTGAGCAGGTCAGAGTCACTACTTGTCTCAACTTCCTTTCGCTCATGTGTAAAATAACGAAATAAACTTTTTACTGATGATCTCACTGACTTCTTTTATGCCTTAATTGAGATGATAAAAGTAAAAGGATTTAAGACCTTTAAAGGGCTGCATTTATGTGAGTCTCTTTTATTGTTGTTATTAATTTAGTTTCTATCCTCAAATCATGGAAGAGACACAACAAACCCCCAACCAAAAAAGATCTTAAGTACTTAGAGAATACAGAACAGATGCTTAGAATGAAGAACGGATCATTTGGCTTCATGCTGCAGCACTGGCAAATATATTAAATTTATCATTGTAGGAGGCAGTGATTAGACATTGGACTAACCAAATGTAAACCTTGCAGAAGAAGAAGATTGGGATGAAATTTGGTGCGTGGCCAACAAAATCTGTTTGTAATAAGCATGATTTGCTGATCTGCCTCCAGATCTGACATTCTGCTACCTAGTGAATTAAAAGGAATAAAGACTGATACATGATGAATAGGGATTAGGGGAAAACAAAATCTCATAATGAGAAGATGCCAGAGATTATTAGTGAATCAAAATTCATATGCACTCAGTCTCTAGAGGTTATAAAAAATTTTAATGTATAAGTGGTATAATATATACATTATTTAATGGTCTCATATGTGAGGAAAAGAGGAACAAAAAGATAAAGCATGTCAAATGTTGCACATAAGTCTTTTTATGTACATAGTTAATATATTTCATATTTAGCATTTTAAACTGAAAAATCACTAGCATTAAAATTGTTATAAAGACCTCACCCAAATGGTGTAGAAAACTACATAGAAGTTGATATGGAGCAATAAAGAGATGGAACATGCAGATTTGATGGAACCATTGGAGGTTGGATACCTCCAAGAAAGGAGACAGAAGAAAGTTTTGTTGATTGGCACAAGAAGGGATTAGAGGATGTTTTTTTCCCTGTACATAGGACATACTCATTGAACAGATGAATGAAGAGCTTTGTGTCATCTACAGACTTGGAAACTGCTCTGTGTATTCCTTCAAAATCTTTTGGAAAAATATAAGTTCCTCAAAGGCAGGTACTGGGTCTTATACCATACTACCTTGGACAGTTATTTATACATAGTGGCCACT
Organism: Petaurus breviceps papuanus; assembly: GCF_028583685.1. Taxonomy (NCBI): domain Eukaryota; kingdom Metazoa; phylum Chordata; class Mammalia; order Diprotodontia; family Petauridae; genus Petaurus; species Petaurus breviceps. Next base: position 54,507,187 of record NW_027187460.1, on the reverse strand, counting down.
CATTGAAATGTATAGCTCATGAATTGAAGACTTGTCTCAGTACCCATTCCTGTGAGACTATATTATTTTTACTTTTCTATGCATTGAACTTCCTATTTTTCCTTCTCTTGGGTCTTTTCCTCCCTTGGAATTGGGAAGTGGTTTCAAGACAAAATGTTCCACACATCACTGGATGGTGATTCTAATAAAGTAATTTATGTATGGGATTTGCTATTTTTTTTAACATAAAATAGCTTCATTGGTTTCCCTTGATTGTCATGTTTGTTTACATCTAGGTGGTATGCCAAAATAACAGCCTAGACTTGGTCTCTGTCTTATAAACATTTACAGTCTGAGACAATTCTGACATTCATATACTTACAGACTAAAAGCTGACTGCAGACGTGAGACAATAAGCTAAGGATGTTATACCAAGGTAAGTATGGCACTGATGAGAAATTGGAGGTGATTGTGCTGGGCAGTCTGTATCTGGGTTGAGTGGGATTTGGGGGGAAGAAGTCAGCAATCTGACCAGTCTGGGGGAGTTTGTAGGAAGTAGCAATTCTTCAAAATGAATACTTTTTTTCAACAAAATATAAAAGAATTGAAGATTTTCCATATATATGATACAGAACTTTGCTTTGTCATGAAATAATTTTCTTTGAAATAAACTTTGAATCTGAAATTCTATGGATATAAATTGTATTTTTAGAAAGCTGATTATGTATGAAGAAATGGATCTCTCAGTCATTTCATTGAGAAACATGAATGAATTGAGAGTTTACAGTGATGAAAAACACTTGTCAACAAGGCTAGTAACATTGTCATTACTTCTGAGCATTCTGGAAACAGAATTTCAGTGACTCATCTACTACATAAGAAAGCTAATGTCAAAGCATTCAGAAATGGAATAAAACAGGAACCCATGGAGAAAACAGTCATCAATCTAGTACTGATACCCTTTCCTAAAATCAATGTTGAGATATCATAAATTAATCTTTCTCTTGTGAGCACCTTTGGAAGAAGTTAAAGTCAAGTTAGCAAGGGTATACAGTATACCACTCACCATTCTAGGGGAAAAAGCTAGTTTCATTAATTTGCCTTTGTAGGGCTACAGGATCTCAGTGTTGGAAGGAACTCACAGGTTAACTAGGCCAACTTATCCAGATAAGAATCCTCTCTATGGACATACCTTACAAGTGGTTATTTAGGCTTAACTTTATGACTTCTCCTCCATTAAGGGAGTACTCACCATCTCTTAATCATTTATTAAGCTCCTTCCATATACCAGCCACTGTATTAGGGATATTGTGTTTGTCCTTCATTCTTAGAGGACCATGGCATCAGGGAGATGCTGACATGACTTGACTTTGATTTGAATGAGAGATGACTGTGCAATGTCACCAGCCTCACTTTCTCCTCCAGAGTCATCTGGATACAGTGACCAGATATTCATCGGGGCAACTAGAGATGGAAGACCCTGGCCCTTTTAGGTTAAGGTCTTTTCAGGTTCTCACTTTGAGTGAGTTAAGGCCCATTTAGTGAATAGGCCTGTTTAAGTAGTTAATCAAGGGATGGCCCTTTAATAAAAAAAAAAAAGATCAAACTAGGAAAGGAAGACTCTCAGGGTTCCTGGCCAAAAGACAAACAGTTACTATTTAATATTTACATTCCTTCTGTACTAGAAGGGCAGGGACCTGTTCTAATCTGAGCTCCAGAGTGAATTGTGTTTAAGTCTTGGTCTTTGAGAAAGAAATCTATCCAGTAAACCCAAAGAAAATAGCATAGTTTTTGGCCATGAAAATGTACCTTCCCCTGGGAAAGGTAAAGGAGAGGAGTTATCCTTGAGGAACTTATATTCCATTGGGGGAGATAGCATGCACATACATAGTTACATACCAAACACATCACTAGGTATATAAAAATACTTAAATCCAAGGTAATCTTGGAGTAGACGGTATTAGCATCTAGGGGGACTAGGAAAGATCTGGTTTAGAAGGAAGCACTTAAGCTGAATGGTTAAATAATTGGTGATTCCAAGAAGCAGAGGAGAGGGAATATTTCAGGCATGAGGGACAGATAATACAAAGGTAGAAAGATGGGGATTGGGATATCTTGTGAGAGTAACAGCGAATATTCAGGATGGCTGAATCTTTTTGAGTATGTGGAAAAGAATTATGTATAAGAAGGGTAGAAAGTTATAATTGGGGCCTGCTTGTGAAGAGAAGAAAAAAATGACAAAAAAGAGTCTATATATGTTGAGGCAACCCAGACCCTCTTGAATAACTCTTAATTGTTAGGGAGATTTCCCTCACATCAAACTAAAATTGACCTTGCAATTTCCACACTGTTGTGAGCTGACCTAAGTCAGGTCTGTCCCCTAGTATTTTAGGTCCAAAGTTGGAATTAAATGAGACACCCATAAGTCATTCAGCAGTTAATAAAAGGAAATTTAAGAGGAAAGGATCTTCAACAAGGATACACAGTTAGGACTCTACAATGATTCTCATGGACATAGTTCCCCTGCGTCTGAGTTGTGCATGATGGTCCTTCAGCCAAGCCCTGGACTCTTTGTGGCTTTTTGTACTCAAGCAACAAAGAAGTGATAGTTTTAGTTTTCTGAAGCAATTACATCTTAAGCATTATTTCAGTACCTGTTAAAGAAAATAACTAACCTGCCTCACATGATGGGTAAGTTTGGTAAATATTTCTCTTACTATATAACCATTTCCCTAGTTCTATCTTCTGGGGACCAAAAGAACAAACTTAGTTTCTTTTTATTGGGAGAGCCCTTCAAACACTTGAAAATAGCTGTCATGGTCCTTTTAAGATTTCCCTTTTCTAAAAACATTCACCAATGTTCAATCAATTCACAAATGGCATGAACTTGAGGACTTTCACTGCATTAATCATTCTCCTCTGTACACTCTCCAATTGACCAATGTCCTTTCTAAAATGTGAAAATCGTAAGTGAAGACAATACAGGAGAAGTGACCTGACCTGGGCATTATGACCAAGGTTCTGTACTCTATGCCTATTGCAAGAACTTTTTTTGCCTATTGTATATCACACTGTTTTGTCACATCTAAACTACAATTAACAAAAACTAGGAAATCTTTTTGAGACAAACTGTGTCATGTAGCATACCTTGTAGAAATTTGTGTAAGAAAACTGAGTAAGTAGTTGGGTTAGAATATTCATAGTACATTAAATGAATATTAGAGGGATAAGGAATGTGAAAAAATCTTTCCTAGTCCATCCCCCATCATTTTATAGAAAAAAAAAAAGAACCAAAAAGGTTTAACAATTTGTCTAAGATCACAGTCAGGTGCAGAGCACTTGCTAGACTGTGGGTTTCTTCCAAGTGTTGGTGGTGTTTCTAACTATTTGTCACCATAAACTATAGATGATATAGATTTTAAATGAGCAATGTCAATCATTTTGGAAATTATCCATTTCACTTGGGGTATAAGAATGATTTTTTTAGCTACATTATACACCATGGAAGATATGACAAGTTGGTAACTGGTAGCCTGCTAATTATCTATTCTTAATTTAGATTATTTTGCTTTCAGAGCATTCAAGCAGAGGCTGATGATCAAATTAATGCAACACATTTCAGGCATGGGAGTTTTATTGAAAATTACACCCTTTTTCTTTAAAAAATAAAACAAAACCAAAAAAGAACCAGCCACTGAAGCAAACAACCACCTGGTTACATGTATCCAAACTAACTCTTCTTGTAGCTTTGTGTGTTTGTTTAAGAGGCTAACCTCAGGAACAAGAAAAGGCACTAATTCAAAGAATGATGAGATTTTAATTTAAACTGTTTTGCCTTCTATTTGCAAAAATGCCTTTTTGATATTTTTTAGAAAAAGTTTTAAGAGGACTTCATGAAGCAACAGTTTCAACTTCTAAATACTTTTGAGAAAATATGTTCATCTAATGCTTTTAGAAAATATTGATGGGGGAGTGGAGCCAAGATGGTGGCATAGAAGCAGGGAAAACTCCGTATGTCCCTTCCATAAGCACCTCAAATACCTATAAAAAATTACTCTAAACAAACTTTAGGGTTATAGAACCCACAAAATGACAGAGAGAAACAAAACTCCCGCTGAAGACAGCCTGGCAGGACAACAGGAAAGGTCTATTGCAGCACACTGGGAACCAAGCCCAGTCCCACATGAATCCACAGTTTTAGCCTCAGGGTAGCCTAACCAGCCATAGATGGAGGGACTTCAGGAGAGTGAATCACCAGCAGCTATGGCGGTTTCTAGAATTATCAACCCATAAATACCAAAGACAAAGTGAGAGTTCAGTGTGGACTTTGTGGAAACAGGGAGTCTGGGAATATGATCTGGCCTCTGCCCCCAGAGGAAGAAGTGGCTGCAGCACAGTCGCCACTGCGTGGCTGCTTCAGAGCTCCTGGCCTACAGATTGTAGGGGGACCAAGCAACCAGTATGAGGGGTAATCACTCTTGCTTTAACCTGCTTAGATCTGGATTGCTTCTAGGGTGGAGATCCTGCAGTGCATGACCAAGTGTGCCAGAGCCAGTGGAGGCTTCTGAGATGGCACCCAACTAATAGCTCCAGCAGCTGAGAAAACCCCAGCGATTTGGGGCAAAGCTCTCCTCTCTGGAAGCAGAGTTCTACTGTGGGAAAAAGCTCAAAAGTCAAGTAATTAAGTGGCAACATGAGCAAGCAAAGGAAGTAAAGCAAACATGGCGATCCAACTTTAGATTCCTTTTTTGGGGGACAAAAAGGATCAAAGCATGGAACAGCAGGAAGACAACAAAGTCAGAACTCTTGCACCAAAAGCTTCCAAGAAAAATATGAATTGGTTACAGGCCATAGAGGAGCTTAAGAAGGATTTTGAAAACCCAATAAGAGAATAAGAGAAGTAGAGGAAAAATTGGGAAGAGAAATGAGAATGGTGCAAGAAAATAATGAAAACAGAGTCAACAACCTAACTGAAGAAAATAATACCTTAAAAAATAGTTTAACTCAAATGGCAAAAGAGGTCCAAAAAGCCAATGAGGAGAAAAATGCCTTAAAAATCCGAATTTGTTTGATGGGAATATAAATGTGTGTATATGTATATGTGTGTATGTATATGTATATATGTGTATGTATGTATATGTGTATACATATATGTCTATATAGGAGGCTATATGGGCATATGAATATGTATGTGTGTGTATATGTGTACAGGTATACATAGAGTGTACAGGACCAATTGAATAGGAAGGGATGATACTTAAAAGGTGAAATCAAGAAGTGAGAGAGGAATATAATGGGAGGAGATGGGGAGAGACAGAATGGGGTAAATTATCTCATATAAAAGAGGCAAGGGAAAACTGTTATAATGCAGGGAAGAACAGGAAGGCAAAAGGGAATGAGTCAAACTTACTCTCATTGAATTTGGCTTAGGGAGGGAACGATATACAGACTAAACTGCTTAGATCACCCTATAGGAGAGTAGGGGGAAGGGGATGAGAGAGGGGATGATGGAAGGGAGGGCACGTTGAGGGGGGAGGGAAGTTGGAAGCACCCACTTTTGAAAAGGGACAGGGTCAAAGTAGAGAATAGAACAAGTGGGGGCTGGGATAGGATGGAGGGAAATATAGTCAGTCTTTCACAGTATATCCACTATGGAAATGTTTTGCATAGCTACACATGTACAACCTATATTGAATTGCTTATCTTCCCAGTAAGGGTAGATGATGAGGGAGGAAGGGAAAGAATCTGGAATTCAAAGTTTTAAAATCAAATGTTTAAAAAATATATTATTATTTTTTTACAAGCAACTGGGAAATAAGATATACAGGCACTGGGATATAGAGATCCATCTTGCCCTATTGGAAAGTCGGAGTGAGGATGGGGGAAGATATAAGAGAGAGCAGATTGGGGGAGGGGGTATACAGTGGGATCACCATTTTGGGGTGGTGGGTAGGGGGAAGATGGGGAGAAAATTTGTAACTCAAAATCTTGTGGAAATGAATGATGTAAACTAAAAATAAACATAAAATTTAATTAAAAAAGAAAATATTGATATATGTGTCAGAAGACAACATACCCTCTCCCTAAGCTATTTTCCCCAATATTGTTAATAATTATCAAGGCCAATTATTTAGGTATAGACAAGTTTTCATAACAGTAGTGATGATCATTTTGTTGCTTAGTTTATTTGAAAAAAAATGTGTCCACTGAAATACTGAAATCCCATATAATATGTAAAAATTTAAGTCATTTAATTCCCAAGGTTCATCAGATATAAAAGTGTAGAATGACAAAATCTTAAAATTAGAAACTAGTCCAATATGTTACCATATATATATGGAACCCCTCAGTAATATTTATAATAGGTAGTCACCAGCCTCTGCTTGAATGCTTCCAATGATAGGTGTCTTACTATTTCACAAGGTTCCACAAAAGTGATGAAGTTTGGAGGTGGGGGAGAGAGGAGCAAAAATTATAAGCTCTGTTTGGCATAGTGCCTGACACATCGTTAGCATTTAATAAATGCTTCTTAACTCACTCTTTAGGACATATTGAGTTTGATGAATCAATAGAACATCCTGGAGGAAGTATTTAGCATACAATTGATAATAAATGATGAGAATTCAGAGGAGAACTTAAGATGGGACTTACAAGAATGAGAGGCAAGTGTAGTGAGATGACACTTGGACATGGGAATTGATCGGGTCTCTGAGGTTTGGATGGGAAGAGGGTCTGGGACAGAGCCTCAGAAGATATTCAAACTTGAGGACTGAGAGATAGCTGATGGTACAGCAAAGCAGACTAAGAAATAATTAAACAGGTAGAAGGGGAACTAGGCAAGAGAAGGAAGAATATCCAAGAGGAAGGGATGACCAACAGTATAATAAACCATAAAGAGGTCAAGAAGCATGGAGACTCAGAAAAGGCCATTGGATTTAGCAGTTAAGCAATTGGCTCTGACTTATACTCTTGCAGTATCAAGTCATGTAACTTCTGAGTGTTACCAGACAACCACCTAAGACAGGGGTTAGTAACCTGAGGTGTATGAAATAAACATTTTTAAATAACTATTTTTCCATGTAGTTATTTCCCTTTGTAATCTTTGTATTTTTGTGCATTTAAAAACATAATTCTAAGAAGAGATCCATAGCTTTAAGAGATACCCAGAGGGGTACATGACAAAAAAAGGTTGAGAATGGCCAACGAGACTACAGGGGTTGGGAGTTTCCTTATCTAAAATTCCCTATATTAATGAAGTCACAGGTCTGGTCACAGGAGGATAAGGAAGAAGAAGAGGAAGAAAAATAATAATTATTAGTCTAGTCCTTTTAGTTCTAGATGGTGGACTATATCTACTTCACAGTACAGTCTGAGAGCACTGGGTATGGAATCTCATAGTAGGAAGAAATCTTGTAGGCCAGCTAGTCTAACTCAAACCTGAATAAGAATCCCTTCTTCAACATCACTAATGGATGTTCATCTGATTTCTACTCAGAGGTCTGCAATGAGAACAAATTCACTAGGTTTTAGCTTAGTGTTTTTCTTTTTTTTTTTTTTATGAGCAATCAGGGTTAAGTAACTTGCTCAAGGTTACATGGCCAGTTATTTCTGGGTGTGGTGCTAAATGTCGGAGCCTGGATTCGATCCCCAGGTCATCCTGACACTGGAACTGGTGCTCTTACTCGCTGAGCCACCTGGCCACCCCCTTAGTATTTTTCTTATCGACTAATTCTACTGAGCAACAAAAATATTACCCTACAGGTTCCCTTTACTACAGCCCAAATGGAAATTCCAACTACAAATCAGGAAATTAGGTCTAGACCCAGACCTTTGTATCCAATACAAATGCATGTTAGAGCTGGAAGTAAACTTAAAGGTTCTATTCCTAGTCAGGTAACTTGCTCAGAGTTACCCAGTTTGTTAGTAACCAAATTAGGACTAAAAGTTGCCCCAGGATAGTATTCTTTTTCATATTCCAGCTATAAGAATATAGACTCATTAGAGCTTAAAAGGGGTCTTGCAGATTATTTTAGTCCAAAATTCTTATTTAAAGACAAAAAAATGAGACCCAGAGAACTGAGCTGTATTATCGAAGGTTACACTACATCTGTATATGATTTGAAAAAATTAGGTTGTTGGACTCCTCCAATAGCACCCTCTAGCAACATTGCCTGGAAAATTCATTGTGTAAGCTTTGGGGGCTGGTTGATTGATAAGTGAGTGAGAGTAATATTATCTAACCACTTATATGTCACCAACCTCAGATCAGATCATGTTTCATATTCCATCCAGCCCAGCCATCTTACTACCTGACCTTTATCACTTCTTGCTTTGGCCAGAATAATAAAATCAAAACTGTGATTGCTTCTGGAGGATGTGTCAGTTTTGTGGGCTACTTCCAGGTGACTTTATTCACCATCGTCTAACTCCAGGAACAAAAATTTCCCTTTGTTGTCCAACCACTGAGACCATTTATGTTATCTTTCCCTATGTGAAAGAAAGCTCCTTGAGGGTAGGGACTGTCCTGTTTTTGTATTTCTCTAACATTTTTCATAGTGTCTGGCACATATGTAGTTAAATGCTTACTAAATGCTTTTTCATTCATTCACTCATTGGAGACTCTGGCTCAGCTCAAAATCTATATTTCCTTGATGGTTCATCTCCAAGAAATGAACTATATACCTTCTCTGTGCTCGTACGTGCACACAGACATGCCCCCTTAAACTTAAGATGGTTCATCTTTCCAGCAGCTGGACTTCATACTGTACTTCAGTTAATTTATTAACAAAGTTTTCTTTTCCCATGCAATTACAAAATTCATTAGAAATTTTAAAAATCATTTCTCTAAAATACAAAACACTCACTTTTAAAGAAATGAAGCCTAAAGGTTCTGATACATCAAATATGTAAGTTTTGTAGAAAGGGTTGATTAAATCCTGTCTTCCTGGCTGGTGATTGAAATCTTGATTTGACTTTAATGGTTTTAAATCAAATCCTTTCCACTTCAAAGACTTGTTACTATGCTACTGTTCAATCATGCCATAGCTTTCTAATCTCTTAACTGGCTGCCAAGAAGGACTTAGCATCTTTTTATTTCTCCCGGGAAAAGTAAACACTTCATAGTTCCTTCAATTGCCTTTTACAATTATAGAAGAAAATGTCTCTCGGTTATGTGTCAGAAAACTGATTTTGGATTAAAAGGAATAGTTTAGTGTTTTATTGGTACCTGGATATCTAAGCTGAAGAGTGGCAGTTATTAAAAAAAAAATCAGAACCAAAGACTCATTAATAGAAAGTTGCATGCTTTATTTTTTTTTTTACAACCCCTTAAACAATCCCTCGTTTTTGCTATGGCTTTGATATATTTAATAACCTCTACTGATGGGCATGTATTACAGGGAAAATTCCATGGAAAGTTGTGCTCTGGAGCCAAGGAAACAATAAATGCATATAGAATCATACACCCTGAGAATTGAAATTGATCAGCTTTCTAAACTCCCATTCTTCTTACACCTTACTCCTCTGCACATACTCTGCGATCTAATGACACTGCATTCCTTTCCTCTCACAAGTCACACCATCTCCTGACTCTTCAGTGTTTTTATTGGCTATATATTTGTCATGCCTAGACTGCTCTCCATCCCCATCCCTGCCTCTTGGTTTCCTTAGTTTCTTTCAGTTCTCAACTAGAGTCCTGCCTTCTGCAAGAAGCTCTCTTTCATCTTCGTGTTCTCCTTCTGTGATCGCCCCCAATTTATGTTGTTTCCTTCATTTATTGTATGTGCCTTGAGAGCAGAGGACTGTCTTGTTTTTCCCCTGCCTTGTGTGTGTATGTGTGTGTGTATTCCCAGAGTTGAGTACAGTGCCTGGCACATAGTCTTAATAAATTAACATAGTCTTAATAAATGCTTGTTGACTGATTTTTTTTTTAATTAGGATAGCTCAAGATAGCTGTGGTTGTGCCTAAGAATGTCAATCCAAAAAAAAGAGGCTCCTTGAGCTAGTCCAACTGGTTTGCAATTTGTTTTGTTTTTTCATTTTTTAAAGAAAGAATTCTAATAATATTGCTCAAAATTATGTTTCTCAGTACTTTGCTGGTACCAAAAAAACAAACAAATGAACTAACAAACAAAAAAAAACCTGGTCCTTAGAGTCTATGTAGTATCATATTTTATTTGAAAATTGGAGATGTGGGGCTGCCTAGTCCTAAAAAACTTGAAGTTTCCATGTTCTTTCTCCCCTTTTTTCCCCTTTTTCTCTCTTTCCATGACACTTCTGCTGTTTCTCTTGTACCCTTTTTTCGAGTATCAAGGAAGTTCTTGTTTTCTACCCTTTCCATTTATCAAATCTTTTCTTCAAAACTATTTTATCTTTTTTGGTTAAATTACAAGATATTAGAGTTGAAAGAGACTTCATCCAATCTTCTCATCTTACAGTTGAGGAAACTGAGACCCAGAAAAAAATGAAGTGATTTGTCCAACATCACAAAGCAAGTTATTGGGGCAGAACTGGGTTTAGAATAGAAGTCTCCTGTCTTCTAGCCCAAGGTATTTCTTATTCCACCACAGTCTCAATATTTAAATGGCTCAAATAGTATTCTAATAATTCTGAAGCATTAGCTTAGCACAGAGACTGGCACATAACAGGTGTTTAATAAATGTTTATTGTTTGATTGAAGCAGACATATGCTGTACCCTTGGCTATATGGAAACTATTGAAATGTTTTAGAGCCAAAGGCTTCATAGCTGTAAATTACTTTGGTCTTAACACAAGGGAATTACATGAAGAGAATCAAAAAGACACCAATCAAAAAGAGCTCCCATAATGAGCTAGTCAGGGTATCACCCTGAGAAGCTGACAGGATAGAATTTTTTGCCTTATATAAACATAAAACTGAGACAAATAATATTACATGCTTTTAGCACTGTCTAACTCTCTTTATTATTATGTTTTGTAAGATATTGCTTCTGAATATAAACCTTTTAAAATCAATTCAGAATAAAATGCAGAATGTTACTTATTTTAAAATGTCACTTATTATGGGAGGCAGTTCCCTGGGAGGAAGACAAAATAGTCACTCACTTTCTGCTTATTGAATTTTATCTACCTAGAGAGCCTATTCAATGTGTTATTTCTCCTAGGGATATTTGCTTTCAATACTTTATCTCTAATTATGACATTAAGAGCCTTATTTCTGCTTATGGAAATTCTGGGGCCTAACCAATTGTTGAGAATATGTTTGTAGTGTTTTTTCTTTTGTTTTGTTTTTGATGAGGAGGAGGGGAGATAAAGAAGCATTTTCCTGTCGTGCCTGAATCATCCCACATAAACAATTGCTTAGGAGTAAAACTGGTCTTGAGGTATTTCAGGCATATATAGAAATGTAGAGAGCTCCTTCATTCTCTATTAGAATAAACAAAAAATCCATTCACCTAGAAAGAGATCTTCAAGACCATCCAGTCCCATCCTCTCATTTTACAGATATGATAACTGATAGTCCATGGATTCCTAAAGTGGGCAATACTGCCTCCTGGGTGGTGCTGGAACATTTTTGGGACACAGTAGTAGTCTTAGGTACAGTTTGGGGAGGGTCACTGAATAAAAATAAGGAGGCAGTGGAAGCATAAGGAAAGAAGAGAAGACAATTTTGAAAAACTGTCCATACGCGTTTTGTCTGTTTGTAACAGTTAAAGTAGTAGTGATTACGTTATTTTCCAAATAAACACAGAAAAATTCAAGGTATAACCCATCAGTGGTCAGGTCCACTGACAGGTCTTAACAATCAAGTGTTGGCAGGTGAGTGTGTTGCACATTGTCTGGAAGTCCAGCATGCATCAGCGGGAACATGTGCATGTAATGACTTGTTTACAATATTATGCTATATGGTTACATGACCCAACATTGTGTCATCAAGATTTTAGTGCAGAAAAAAATGCAAATTTACAATAAATTATTAAATTTAAGAGGCATCATTTTATATATACATATATATATGTATGTATGTTTGCAATGATGCAAATTGAAAAAAAAAACCTGTTCACAGGCTAAATAAAGTAGATTTCAAGGGGGTGCTGAGTAATTTTTTTCCCAAGGGGCTAGTAAGTCAAATAAGTTTGGGAACCTCTGACTGATACAAAGGGAAGTTAAAAGATTTGTCAAGAGTCACACAGCTTTTTACTGTCTGGAATAGGATTTAATCCCTTCCTGACACCAAGGTCAGAGACCTATCTGCTCTATCATGATGCTTAGTTTGTCTTTTTCTCTTCTGTCTCCATTATCTTCCAGTTTGTATTACCTGTCCAATGAATTTCCAATTGCCTTTGGTTTTCCTAATTTATTAGAATGTATATTCCTTAAGGGGAAGGACTGTTTTCAGTATTTTATTTGTATCCTCAAAGTCTGACACATAGCTACTGGTTGAATTGAATCTTCTATCTGTCAACTTCTCATTGCCTTTGGTCTTAGGGGAAATTGGGTAAGCTTGAATTTGTATTGTTTACCTATTTCTCTTTTAAAGATTTAAAGAAAAAATTTTGGTGATACTTAAAGGTCATCAAGCAAGTTATGGCCTTGACTGAAATCTCTCTTTGCACAGTCACAGCTTTATAAATATATGTAGGTAAATAGTTATAGCTTAAGATCAAACATTGGGTAATGTACACAGTGGGGAAAAACCAATTGCAGGAATGTGTGTGTACCAGTTTAGCAGCCTATTCCCAAGACTAATTTGCTCTAGTTAGGACTTCTGCCTTGATTATTGCCCTAAGGGAATGAATAGCTTCCTGATGGAAAATGTAAGACTTGTGAAATATAAACAGGTACTTCAAATATACTTTCATGTGCTAAAAGCCTTGATCAAGAAAAATAAATTAACAAATCTATCAGCCTTTAATTTAGGGAAAAGTGGGGTTTGGACAGAGTCACTATTATGACTGGCTGGCATAGTAGAAAAAACATGGGATTTATAATATTTTAACTTCTCAAAGCCTTAGTCACCTTGTCTGTAAAATGAAGCATATAAAAAGAGATGATCTCTAAGTGCCCTTCCAAGTCTGGCATTTTGTACTAATTGCTCTTCCTCACTGCGAAAATGTAAGCAGTGTTTAGTCTTCAAGAAGGTTATCTACATATGTAAGATTTGTTTTTCCAGGGTGGTGGGGGTGGCAGTAAAGAGTGGAGATACCTCTTCCAAGAAACTCCAGTTCTGGGATTATACAAAATAGATTCATATTCTCTTCTCTTTTGATGGCAATCAGGTCTTTCTTGAACTGTCTGACATACTACAGCACTATCCCAGTATAGAGTTTATGAATGGTGCTATCTAGGATATTCCTCAGAAGGGAGTCAGAGACACCTTTTCAGAAAGGTATTCAGTGTATGAAATATTACAGGTATAGAATAGCTATTTATTTCAGAGGAGGAAACTCTCTTAACTAATACAGGTTGGTACCATCTCCACAAATTGTAATCTTTAGCTACCCAAAGCATTGAGATGTAACTTGTGTAGGGTTACAGAGCCAATATGTGTTTGAGGCAGGGCTTTTAAATCCATCTTTTTGTATTTGATGCCAGGTTTCAATTCACTACTAGATTCTGCCTCTCTTAGACTTTACTATAAACTACAATAATAACATGATTTCGGGGTTTGTGTCTGATCCACCAAGAGTTTTTTTTTTAGGTTTCATCAGGGAAGAATCTGTGTCATATCTAAATTCTGCATCTCTTCTGATACCTAGCACATTGTTGCACACCAACAAAAGGTACTTAGTAAATGTTAGAATGAATGAATGAATCTCTGCCCTAATACTTTCTTGAGTGAAGCAGGAAAGGAAATTTTCCCCCTATTGGTTAAAGCCATGAAGCTTCCTAGTATAATATGCTGCATCATACTGAAAATTTCATAAAGAATACAATTGCTAGTTAACTGACATTTGTATAAATATACCTTTTCCAAAAAAACAGGTTTAATGTCTTCCTAGACTTTTTGTTTCCTTCTGTCAGCTCTTATTACTTTAAAAGAATGTACTGGCAAAACAGAATCTCGACTGTTACCTGAATTAGATTCTAATGTGAATGACTCCCAGGAAGCAGCATGATATTGGAATCAATGAAACAAAAGCATCAGACTGCACAGTGTGCTAAGTCCTGTACTAATGGCAATAGGAAAGAAGGCATGATGAAATGGATATGAGCTCTTTCCTAGAAGAACTTCTAGTTCTGGGGTAGCCAGGTAGCACAACGAGTAAGAGCACTGGCTCCAGTGTTGGGATGACCTGGAGATCGAATCCCAGGCTCAGATACTCAGCACCACACCCAGAAATAACTGGTGGAGTAACCTTGAGCCAGTGACTTAACCCCAATTGCTTAAAAAAAAAAAAGAAGAAGAAGAACTTCTAGTCCAGAGCTGGGGAACCTGCTATTTAGGGGATTTGTTATATGGAGCTTGGATTCAGTCAAAGGACTGCACTTGAGGACCTGGAGGGCCACATGTAGCCTTAAGGTCAAGGCCACAGGTTCCCTACCCCTCTAATTTAATAGTAAACACACCTAAGCTAGGATAAGAAGATGATGTCAGGATCTACCTGTATGTCAATTTCCTATGCCTTGCTCCCTCTTCCTCTCCCCACCGCCTACCTCAGCTAGTTATATTTATTTACCTGCTCTAGTTAGCTCTGGCTTCTTCTGTGGCTAGCTAGACTAGACCTCCATAGAATATGGAATTAGGTGAGACATAGATCATATCTACTGCAGACCCCTGGTTCTAGGTACAATGACACTGATGCCCAGGAGAAATTTATGACTTGAACAAAGTCATTAACATAGTGGCCAACCCAAGGCTGGAATCTAGGTTGTTTGGATGCTAGACTAGGGCTCTACACAAAATTACCTTTGAATTATGGTTTATAGTTTTCCTCCTATACAACATTCCTAGGCTGCCGATCTCTTTTTAACCATCTTCTTGACCATGCCCTTCCAGTACTCAGGACTTTTGATTTTACTTGCCCATTTTTTTTGACCTGGTACTTACCCTGATCTCCATTTTCATATGTATTAGGTTCCCTTAACTGTCTGATTTTTTAAAAATTTTGTTTCTGAACTCCTAACTACCTTATCTAGGGTCTATATATAGGACCTAAATAAGCTAGACCCCCTAAACCCCTAACTTTAAAGTGTTCTACTCCTTTCTTCTTGACTTTATACACACAGTTGTGGCTACCTATGATTTACTACTAAGAGACTTGGTTTTTTATTTGAAGTACTCCAGCTTTAATGTCTTGTTAGTGTTCTTCATTTGTTTCCACATCTACTTAATGAGGATGAATTGGTTTAGAGCTGAAAGGGCTTCAGAGATCATCTTGTCTAAACTTCTTATTTTATATATGAGAAAGCTGAGACCCAGAGAGTGGAAGGAACTTACCTAAGATGACAAAATAAGTGACATTAAAGAATTATGAATAATTCTAGAATCCTAACTTGTTAAACCATGAGTAAAATGGAGGGAAGCATAGCTGGACCGAGAGGAGAATAAAAAAATTGGGCAAGTGGTGGTTAGTGGCATGTTCTGCCTGGCATTTTTAGTCATTTTCATAAAAGCAGAATGTTACAAAAAAACAACATTGGGGAATAGTTCCATAAATATTATACACATACGTATATGTCATAAAATATTATGTTTACTCTTTAAAATAATATTTTTCTTAGTCTGATATGTTCAATAACTCAGTTTCAAACTTAACCTCTTAAGATCCAAAAACAAACATCTCACTAAGCATAATGGGAGCCAATTTCAAAGAACTGGCCCAGGGAAACACTGACTTATCAAAAGTACAATTCTGCCTACAGTAAGCTTCTGTTTTGCTGCACACCCAAGTCTTTTAAATCTGTCACAAATCCAATGAAATACAGTGAACATACTGGCATATCATTACTGATTATCCTCATTCCTTAATATAGTTCATATTTTAGCCTCTTGTTATTTAGTTCATGTTAGCAAAGGGGCTCTTTTAAGTATGCCAGCAGTAAGAAATTAAAGACTTTTGAGATGCATTCTAATTCAATAGATAGTCATCAGAGTTGTGAAGACCTGGATTCCAAAGTTCCCCCTCTGACCCCTGCTGGCATTGTGTCACTCATAAGTCATGGTCTGCTAAGACTATCAGTTGCATAACAGTTGCTGTTTTGCCTTAGTAAGAGGGAATAGCTCACCAGGTATCCCCTATACTTGTATAATCACAGATTTAGACCAAAACAAAAAATAATTTTATATCTAAGGCTATGTGATCAAAATTCACTTATTATTCATTGTGTACATGATTTTCCTCAGAAGAAGGATTTTCATTGGTTTTCTTCATTTTTATTCATATATAAACATACGAATGTCTTACTGTACCAAAAAAAGCCAAAACCAGGTACTAGTGATTAATAATAGCAATGAGTATTAGCTCCAAAAATTCTCCAGCATTACTTTGGATTCTTCAGTAAATTAATGTAATCCTATGGGTAGAGCTTATAGTCCCATCGCTTTATCTCCTATGCCAGAGAGTTGGAAACTAAAGAATTTGTCTTGTAACAACTATGATTACTGCAGGATATGTTCTAAAAGTTGTTGAGGTCAGCTAGTCTAGGGACTCTTTTATTTGGAAATGAAGGACATTAAGGCATAGCACTGTGAAATGTTCTTAGGCCTACCCACAGAGGAAATTTATCTCCCATAGTCTTTTTTAGTTGTTGTTGTTTATTAGCAACAAAGAACACTTTTATTATCTAGGGAGATAATCCTTAATAAATTAGGAAAGGGTCTTGTTTTTTGCTTTGGAGCTGATGGGGAAAGGGACTGGATTTGAAATTTATAAACCCAGGTGTCCTTAATAGACACAATGGTGGGTTTTATTCATGGGACATCAGGGAGAAGAGAGTAAAGGGAATAGTACTGATTCTCAGAGAGGAATACACATCAACTAAGCAAGGCTTCTTAAAAGATTGTTGAAGACTAAAGACTACGAATTCTGATTATGGGATTGCAGACCTATTCTTATCCTGTTTTGAGAGAGTGTCATTTTCAGTTATCTTAAATCAATTGGAAAGAAATGTAGCAAGGATGTAGTTGTATTCTCTTTTTCAGTGCATTTTAGAAGCAATTCAAATAAGGAAAGCTATTTTGCATGTTCTTGGTTTTCAGTGGGATGTTTTGAATTTAATGAGCTTCTCCTAAATGAATGACCTGCAGTCTGACATTGGGTGTTTTAGAATGACAGAGATGTTTATTTTTTTTTAATGACCATTTTTAGCTATTAAAGACACAATGCTATTTGAGTGATGAAGTTTCTCAGTATTAGTGAATTTGTTTTCTCATGAGAATAGGATGAATTTCTCATTTTGTATGCAAGATCTCAGAGACTAAAGATGTAGTCCTGTGGCAAAAAAAAAATACATTGCTAAAAAAAATTAAACTAAAGCCTGTCTATGGAACTAAAACAGTTGACAAAGGTAGGAAGTGTAAGACTCATTCCCATATGTTGCATTCATCCTGTAGCCTACAACACTGAATTAATTGGAATTTTAAAGGCCCTATCCATGAAACTGTAGCAGAATCTTTTTGAAGACTGAAAAACAAATTTGGCAATATTTTTCAGACATTTTTAAAAGTGTCAATTATGAGACTATTAAGTTGACTATCCTGAGAAGTTAAAAGGAGATTGCTTATGTCTATGTATTTTTTAATTCATTTCAGACCCTATGCCCAATTCTCACCCTTGATTTTTTAACAGTTGATGTGTCATTCTTTTCAATTCTTTGAACATGGTGGATTTGGATCAACTATGATATGAACTTAACCTTGCCAGGTTCATTGCTAAAGGGAAGGTGGATGGTATCAAGATGTGCTATAACTGGAAAGATTATTTGATAATTATTCAAAGCACCTCTTGTCCTACTGCCTCTGAATCTTCCAAGTGAAAATATTGAATGAATTTTGTCCACTGTTTAAGATAAAATTTATTTGCCTTGGGAAGGTACATTTCTTCTTTCAGGCTATATACCACTATTAAGAGGACTGATTGTCCTCTGTGGTAGTCAGGAAATAACATGTTCTGGTTATCAGGAAACCATTATGAATATCAGGTTTTGTAACCTTCCAGCATTCAAATTGGTGCTCCCAGTTATTCTGATGTCAGATATATATGTTGGAGGTGGAAAGGAAGAAAAGGAAGCAAGACAAGGGGCACTGGGACTGCTCCTGGTCAAAAGTGACCTTCTTCGGCATTTGTTAACTAAAGATTAATTTGGGCTAACACGTTCCTCTCTTCAAAATGCAGAAATCCCCTGGGAGTATCTTCATCCAGGTTGGGCTTTTTTTTAGCTGATTTAGACTAATTGCAACACTCAGTAGAGTAAATGTTGTTTAATGATAATGAAGACTTAGCAGAAATCAGAAGAAAGGAATATTTAGATCCTGAGAGAGTCTGATGACTTTGGATTATCATGTACTTTGGAAGGGATAACTAGGGTAGAATGCTGGTGCATTTGTTTTCTGTGGTGCTTTCTAGAAGTAGGGATTAATTTCCTGGAAAAAGGGAGATGAGATGACACCAAAGGAAAAATCGCCCATTTTTGCTATTCACTCTAGGAACTTAAAGGTTTACAAACACCTGTATCTCAAAATCTCTGAGTTGGAAGGATCCATAGAAGTCATATAGTTCAAACTGTGCATTTAGCACCACTATGCCACCTTTGATCTATAGCAGGTGAACCGAATCGCCATCTGAACATACATGAATTGCTGACTTTCCACAGCATTAAAAGAGAATGAAATAATTTAGTACTCAAGCTATATAGGGCATTGCTTCACCTTTTTAAAATAAATTATTTAGAAGGCTCTTGAGATTTTTGTTGGACTCTAGGGTTTTGTTATGCCAATTAATTAGTCTAAAAATGTCAGTTAGCTTAATGTTGGACTTCTTAACATAAAGTGGCTCAGGAGGGGAAGAAATACTTAGATTTTCTGATGGATGAATAATAATCCTGACAACTGCTGACTGGCTATGTGACTCAGCATGAAAAATTAATTTATTTATCAATCAATTTACCAAATACATGGTAAATATTTTCTTGGTTGCCATATCCTCTCTTTGCTACTAGTTAATCAGTCAATAAACATTTATTAAGCACCTACTATGAGGCCAGTATGGTGCTAAGCACCAAGGATACAAAAAGAGGCAAAAGGCAGTCCCTGCCCTCAAGGAGTTTACAATCTAATGGGGGAAGACTATGTGCAAACAAATATAAGTACAAGCAAGCTATATACCGGATAAGTAGGAAATAATTTACAGATTAGAAGGCACTAGAATTAAGAGGAGTTAGAAAAAAAGAGGTGTTGGGAAAGGCTTTATGTAAAAGATGAGATTTTAGTTGGGACTTTCAAAGAAGCTAGGGAGGTCAGTAGATGGAGATGAGGAGGGAGAGCCTAATAGGCATGGGGTCAGCCAGAGAAAATGGTCATTTGATAACACATCTGACCTTATATGTGGGAGCCTGGGCTTGAAGATTTTTCTAACTCAGGCTGGCTCTCTGGCCAGTGCAATGCCTAACTTGTTTAGAGATAAGTGCTCTTAAAATTCACATGAATGCAGCCTGCTAAGTAAAATGGGACTTCTGAGATTGTCTTAAATTTTTTTGACCGGCATGCTATAACTTACATTTTTTCCTAACGTAGCCAGTTCCTCATATTAGAAGAGGAAAAAGAAGACATTTTGGTTTGTTTATGTAGGCCCATGAGACAACTGAGAGGACAGCATCCTCCTCAGGATTTGTTTTCTATTATATATGTTTCCTAGTGATTATCAATGGGAACCCATTCACCCAAATTTCTTTTGCATCCCCTCATTTTGTGACACTTTAGAATATGGCATCTCACCCCAAAGCCTTGTCCCAGGAAATCTGTTCTAGATTTCACCTATCCTAGATGCCACCAATCATGCAAAATCATCTTTTTAGTTTGTGTTCTCTCCTTATCCAAAGTTTGCTTTTTTAACCTTTGTCCATTAAATTCCATGGGCTTAATGACTATGCTCTGAAAATGTGAAGGAATTAAGCTACATTTTTAGTCTTACTAAAGAAGTAGGATGAGCACTACTTTTATAAAGAGGTCATTGTAATACCTCACATATGTAATGATGTTGTGATTGAGATGTCATTGAGAGTTCATGGTAGTATATTTCTGCTTTCTAAAATGACTTTCTAAAGTTTATGTACTATTGTATAAGAATGAGAAACATGTTTAAAGCATATACTTTTTTTTGGCTAAAAAATCACTTTCTGGATCACTACCATTTTAACATTTTTAGTTGCTTATTTTATCTAAGATAAAGAGTCACTGAGAGTGTTAAGAACCTTCCTGGCTTGTCACCCAAAGCATTATTACAACCTGTCAACTGATACCTACTTAGCAGCTAGTTGTTTGAATGGGAGGGTAGTGGAGGGGCACAGAGCACTGCAAGTAACTCTCCCTTTCCCCACCTGGCTCTATCCAGAATAGTAGGTCTCAGGAAAGAAAGCCTAACACCAGCTCAATGACTGGATTAGGGAAGCATCTTCCTGTTTGTTTATAGGCCAAGATCCCTTTGATTCAAAACTAACTAGTTTGTTTTTTTTAAAGGGTAATCCCCAGACTATTAGGATTGGCCTTCAGAGATGATCAAATAATCAATCATTTGCATTTGATAAACCTGTTATATACAAAGAAAAAAAAGAGTAGATAAAAAAATGCCAAAGTAATATTATGTGTTTAGAGGAAAAAAAAGTATACCTTCATGAAGGAAACTCATCACTTAAAAGAAGATAGGCATGGTGGAGAATATTTCTGTGAACTTCAAAGACCAATAATATTTTGGTGGATAAATACTACATACTACCTATAACAAAGGGGAAAACATGGAGAATGGAATGATTTGCTCATGATGTAGGACTTCAAACAACTGGACATCTATCAGAGTAATCTCCCAATTAAAAGCAGAACCAGTTAAATTCTTACTGTGACTCCATGGTGATCTAATTTTTTTTAAAAGATGTATTTCCAATGGATCTGATGCTGATTAATAAAAGGAAACCAGCTGTTAAAGAAGAAATACTAAGGACTTCACACTATAGTATAACAAAGATTGATCAAACACCTACTGAGTACAGAGCTCTGGGGGAAGTTCCTTCTCCGAGCTTAGATGGATAGACAAGCAGGGGAAGACTGCTTGTATATAGTCTAATGCTAGCTGAATATTTGGGGAGAGTAGATTTCACAACCTCAAATAAAGGATGGGTAAGATCTGGGAGAATAGGCCCATAAATGATCAGATGCTACTCTATCATCAGAATTTTACAGATGGTTCTAATGAGGACAAAAGGGACATTATGGATACATAGGAAGTTTGTCACACAATGAGACTTTAAAAAATTAAATATAAAGAAAATGAAAGGTATAATGGAAGATAAAAACTAGAGAGATACGGTCCTTCTCTGACAAAAATATAGTATCTACTTTGATAATTTATGTTGACGATGAATGCAAAAAAAGAAACAAAATGAAACAAAACAAAAAGCCAGGAGAGGTTTTTTTTTTTTTCTATATTTAGAGCTGGAGAAAGATCAAAGAAGACATTGGGATGTCATTTGGTAATAGATGGTAAATAATAATAATGGAAAGATATCATAATTATTTTCTGCCGCCTCTGCCAAGAAAAAAGTTAATGTAAAAGCATTTATTAAGCATTTACTATGTTCAAAGCACTGTATTCAGCATCAAGGATTAAAGTAGAAAAATGAGATAGTCTTTACTTTTAAGGAGGTCCCATTCTAGTAAGAGTAGACAAGATGACACTTGGAACAGTAATAATAGAATTAAAATGATAATGTTTTATATTTGAAGCCAAAATGAAGAGTATTTAGATGACCTTGATTGTTTCAAGTCACCTGTTCTAGTCTAATGATATTCCAGGGTAAGGAAAAACTTGTAAATGAGAGGAAAAACTTTGTAACAGAGTCATCCCAAAGTGGAATAAGATGCCTTAAAAAGACCTAGGTTCTCCTTTTCTATAAGTTTCTAAGCATGGCCTAGATGATCATTGGCCAAGAATGACGTAATAGAAATTTTCCTATAGTTAAAGAGCTTACAGATGACCTCTGAACCCTTGAGATTCTGCAAAGGACTTATAAAATAGTCATTGTTATAAAACCTATTTGGGAATATTAAAAAAATCTAAAGATAATATACTTTGGATTTTTAATATATTTACTACATTTAGAAAGTACTGAAAGATTAATGTCAAGTTTTGAAATTAATCTAAATAAAATTTAAAGAACAAAAACAGCCACAAATAAAGTTAAATCATAGAAAAAGAAGGCTCAATGGGAAAGCTGAATGGAGCTAAAATTATTTACACTAAATAAAATGGATATTGCACTTAAAATATGGCCTTTAAGTAAATAGAGATATTTCTACATATATATGTATCTATCTCACATATATATGTATATGCACACACACACACACCCACAGACACCCTTATCTTCTCTTCCTCTGAATGGTATAATGGATAGAGAGTGAGCAAAACCTGCATGCAAAAGGGTGGCCAGGTAGCACAGTGAGTAAGAGCACTGGCCCCAGTATCAGGATGACCTGGGGGATCGAATCCAGGCTCACACACTTAGCACCCACCCAGAAACACCTGGCTGTGTAACCTTGAGAAAGTTACTTAACCCCAATTGCTTCTGAAATAAAAAAAATAAAAAATAAACCTGCATGCAAGCACTGCTTCTAATATATACCAGCTGTGTGACCCTAACCTCTTACTAGCTCCAAAGACCTCACTAAAGCTATAGTATGTAGAGTGGGTACTGATGTAGGATCACACATCAAGTACTTGAAAGGATTTCAAGAGACCATGTAGACCAACCCTCTCATTTTACAGATGAAGAAATCAAGGCACAGGGAGCTTAAGTGATTTGTCCAGGGTCACACAGGTAGTAACCATGCTTTGAATGGCTTTGATTCATGAAACTGTTCTTTCCATTGAAGTATGCTGTATCCTTATTGGTAGAGTCCCCCAGATCAATGAAACCACAAGTCCAATCTATTTTTAAAGTGTCATCAGTTTGTGTCTTCTACCATCGTGAAAATTTAAAGAAGAAAAAAAATTTATGTAGATTAGAGGGAGGATTATGTCATTTAGAGTTGTTATATATTGGAAAAACTACTAAGGGGAAAATGTAATTGACTTTTCTGAAATCCTTTACACACTGACTAATCATTGAAGAATTTGAATGTATTCTGATTTTAGGGTAGAGAAAGGGGTTGGAAGGAATTGGATTCAAATCTCCCTATAGCCTTATACATGAAATGCATAATATTTAGAGTAATTTTGGAGATACAAAAATGTAATATTTCATAAGGAAATTTTAACATGATGCATATGTCATTTAAAAACTGCCATATAGAAAGTTGGTTCAATTATGTAACTTTAAGAAGGAAATTATGATTTGAAGATTGAATTATGACCTAAGCTTGGTAATCATCATGGTTACATAAGGTTATATTTATGAAACATATATTTCCAGCTTCTTCACTATGTCAAGTACAGACAAATATAGAATGGTAAAAACAGTTGGAGAGAAGTGTAGTTTCACAGTTTGGGAAGTCTGGAAGAGTGATGGCCTACATAGCCTTGAAAAATCTTTCATTTGTCTTCATTGAAAATAATCCCCAATAAATTCTGCCAGGTGTATATGGGCAGCCTCTTTCCATTGTAGTCATTAGTATTTTAATGTGTACTTCTTGCATCTTTTTCGTATTGTAATGTCAAAATACAGTGAGTAGAGCACCGGCCCTGGAGTCAGGAGGACCTGGGTTCAGATCTGACCTCAGAAACTTGACCCAAAAATAAAATAGCCTTGTGACCTTGGGCAAGTCACTAAACCCCAATTGACCTACCCTTCCCCCCTCCAAAAAGCAAAAAAAAAATATTGTAATGTCAAAATAATCTAGGGAGGGAAGAAACAAAGTGGAAAAAATGGAAGTTACATAGTAATCTATTGTATATTTAAAAGGAATAGCAAATTGTATGTAATGGATTTGCAGCTTCATATACAATCTTCTTTTTTTTCCCATTCTGTTATGTTATGGAAATGCTTATTTTATTTCTTAAATTCAGAATAAAATAAGTAAAAAAAATTAAAAAGGAAAAGAACTAACTTTCTACATAAAGCCTCTAATTTCTTTTGTCCATTTTTTTACTCTTACTCAGAATATGACCTTTTAAAAAGTTCTTTGCTTTTAAAAAGCCTAAATAAAAATCTTCTCTACTATTAGCAATTTTAAATTATTTTCTCTTTATGCCTATATTTTATTTTTATAACATGCAGGATAGTAGGTCACATTTATAGAATACTTTAAGATAACAAAGTAGTCTTACTTAGATTACCCACTTCGATCCCTACAGCAGCCCCATATGATATGTGAAGCATACCTGATTTTACAAATGGGCAAACTGAAGCTAAGGGTAAGTAACTTGCCCAAGGTGACATGGGTGGTAAATGATACTGTAGAACTTGGGCTTGAAACCAAATCTTCTTAGTCCATGTGAGTTCTCTTCCTGCTGAAGCATGCATAAAATCCTAAGATGTAGAACCACTCCAGATCTTTTGATTTAAAGAGGAGAAAACTGAGACCCAGTAAAATGAAGTGGTTTTCCTCAAGTAGTAAAGGAACGGAAATGTTACTAAAAATCTTCTTCATCCAGATCTAGTTCTCATTTGACTATACCACTCAAATCAGGTTTGTCACTGATGCACAAGATTTGCATAAATAGATGATGGATAAGAACAAAAGAGATTCTCTTAGCAAAGTATGTTGAGTTTTAGTACCTGGATGATGGAGACTTCTATGGGGAAGGGACTTCCTGGTTCTTAAAATCAGAGTTGTAAGAGCCCTTGGACTTCATTTAGGCTAACCTTTATCCAGAGTATGAATGTCATCTTTAACATCCCTGACCAAGTATTCATTTTCAGAAAATAAATGTTATTTTGTTTTATTTTTACAAGTAATTATTTATCTTGTCCTTGGACATCACCAGTAAGGGAGATATAGTTGTTTGCAGATGATTAAAAAGGTATGGGACAGATAGTTAACGTATTGGATGATAGAGTGAAGCACTTTGGTAAAGTAGATAGAGTGCAGGACCTGGAGTCAGCAAGACCTGAATTCAAATCCAACCTCAAATACTTACTAGTTGTATGACCTTGGGCAAGTCCCTTAATCTCTGCTCCAGTTTCTTCAACTATAAAATAGGAATAATAATGTCACCCACCTCTTGAGGTTTGTTAAGGAATATTAAAGGGTCCCCCAAAGTTGTCTTTTTGAGCTGCCTTGTTTTCCAGAAACGCTGGATCTGGAGTATATAAGGAGGCCCTCAATGTATCAAGTATGAAGCCCCCAAATGGACATAATTTATTGTTTGCCCACCATCCTGGGCTCCCTGTGTATCCTGGGGAGTCAGGACAGTCTGTCTGCACCAGACTGGGAAGCTACTTTTGCAGCTGGGACCCTTGTAGGTAAGCAGACCATCCTGTCTTCAAGGTCTAGCAGTTCCCAAGGGAAAAAATGCTGCTTTTGCCATCTTAATTATTCAGGATTTCTCCTCCCCTGCCACTGCTGTTTAGGTGGAAATATCTATTTCTCTTCCTCTCTGTCTCAATTTCATAGATACACAAACTTCTGTTTGAATTGTGAACTTTTTGTCATGGCTTAGGGTTCCACGTGTATGTTCATTTCTCTTGTAATAAATACAATTTCGATGCAGTGTCTCATGGACTTGTGATACTGTTTTTGGTTAATAGTAACTTGCAAAAATCAATTTAAATAATATTTGTAAAGTGCTCAGCACAGTGCCTGGCACATAGTAGGCCCTTAGCAAATGCTTGAACAAGCATTTTTCTGTTTTCACCTTCCCCAAAATCAATAAGGTATAAAACGTTAAAAAAAAAAAAAAAGGTTTACCAACCATGAAGATTATATTAACGCTGTCCCCTCATCTCAGTTTTCTCATCTATAAAATGGGGATACTAATACAACCTTTCCTCCCAGGGTTGTTGTGAGGATAAAATGACATAATAATTATAAAATGCTTTGCTAGCCTTAAAGTACTTGTAAATGCTTGTTGTTCAGTTTTCAGGTGTTTCTAACACTTCTTCCCATTTGGGCTTTTCTTGGAAAAGATACTGGAGTTGTTTGCCATTTCCTTCTCTTAACTCATTTTACTGATGAGGAAACTGAGGCAAACAGGGTTAAGTTACTTCTCCAGGGTCACACAGCCAGTAAATTTCTGAGGTCAGATTTGAACTCAGGTCTTCCTTACTCCAGACCTGGAACTTTATTCACTGTGCCACCTGTTGCTGTTATTATTCAACTGCTTCATTCACTGTCTGACTCTTTGTGAACCCAGTTGCTATTTTCTTGGCAAAGATACTGGGGTGGTTTGCCATTTCCTTCTCCAATCCTTTTTACAGGTGAGGAAGCTAAAGCAAACAGGGTTAAGTGACTTGCTCAGGGTCTCACAGTCAGTAAGTGTCTGGGGCTGGGTTTGAACTCAGGCCCTCCTGACTCCAGGCGCTGTCATCTACCGCCATACCAGGCCCTGTACTATACTGCATTGTACAGCGTAGCTGCCCAGACTGTCACCTCACTGCAGATGATTAAGTCTGGCTTATTTTTCTATTGCAAGAATGATGCAAAATGCAATAATGAAGAATGTAATAATACCTGACCCCTCTCCTATATTTATATCACTCAATTTTTTAGAATTCTATACCTGAAGCATAAAAAGTCTGATATATTAGAATACTAAAAACATTTCTGACACGAAAATAAAAACTTTCTTGAGAGTTTTTTTGTTTGTTTCGTGTTAAGATTCTTATTGAATAGATCAGCCTTCAGAAGCCCATCCTTTTTTCATGACTCTTTCAAAGAGGAGACTAATCTTCTTGGTACAAATTGACCCCAAAAAAACCATCTGCAGTATCATGCCCTTAGGCAGAATTCTGGGGAAAGCATTTGAGAAGATAATGTCCTTGGAGATAAATGGGTTATGGTGTAGCCTTTGGCTAAAAGAACAAAGCCAGCACTTCAGCTCTTTACCCTGGGGCTACTTAAAGTCCCAAGACTGTTTTGATGTTGAAGCACTATTCAGTGAGTTGGTCCCCAAATCTTTGGCTTGTAGGGAGGGAATTGTCCCTTTTCTAAGCCAAAAAGTCATACAATTATGGAATTCTATGAAGGTCTCCTCCTAGATGATGCTTAGGTCTGCTATATAGTTGAAATGATGATTTTTGTTTTTATATCCTGTATCACTAAGTGCTATGTGAACATGAATATGGTCATTAATGGGCCAAGGGGTGGCAAGACTCCAGAAGTAGGGAGAACATCTCTGCTCTTGGCTCTTCTAAGCATTCCCCCTCCTCCTTCCCAAAAAGTAGAGAATTGTACAGGAGGAATAGTGACAGTTTCCAGCTTTAAAAAAAAAAAGTAAAGCGAAAGAAAAATAACCAGGGTGGGGAGGTCAAGGTTTCATCCCAGGGCACCAACATTTAGAAGAAAAAATAATTTAAAATAATGATTTTTTTAAAAAATTGTGTGATTTTAAAATGTATTTCATTATACTTTAATAGAACTTTCACTTTAGCAGCATAGGAAGTAATTAGAGAAGATTATTAAACTAGGAGGTTTTAATTGCTTCTTCCAGTCACCAGTAAGTAAGGTGCTCCCTAGGCAGATCCTGGCCTGCACCTTTGTAAGAGGTCCTTCCTCAGTGACGATTGGTATCTTCAGGGTCTCTGTCTACTTCCCACTCCCCATGGAGCTGTATCTCAGAGTCTCACCTCTTATAAAATACGTGTCTCAGCTCTGCCCTGGATGTTGATTGGGGGATGCATTTAAGCATGCTAGACCCAGGTGCTTTTTTGTGCTATTTGACCTGAGTAACATAGTTGCTAATTATGGCTCCTTGAGAGAATGCAGGGGATGACCCAGCTCCTTCTTATAAGATAAGTGATTTAATTTCCCAGGTAAGGGAAAATAAGACATTCCTACTCAACGTGGTATACATATGAGCAACATTAGTGTAGTTAAAAGAATGCTGGATTCTGGAGTCAGAGGACCTGTGTTCAAATCCACCTTGTCACTTACTAGCTGTGTCACTTTCTTGTGTTTTCTCATCTGTGAAGTAAGCACTTTCCCTGGAGGTGGAAGTTAGATGATCACTTGTAAGAGATGTTCTAGGGGGAATTCTGGTTATACATGATGACCCCTGAAGCCCCTTACAATTCTGATTTCCCTGTGGGTTTGTTTGTTTTTTTTTAATGTCCTGCCTCCCTGGCAGACAGCAGAATGGACTGGGGGTGAGTTCCAGAATCTAGAGTTTCACCTCTCATTGTAGACATCTATAGCACCCAGCCTAGAAATGACTATACTTATCTATATGGTTGTAAAACTAATAAAATGTGTGATACCTTCAGCGAGGATGAAGTTAGTGTTCAGTCAATCAATTCCCTACAATGTTGAGCATTGTCTATAAGCTGAGAAATCATTTTCCTTAAAAGACAAAAAACTACTCCAAGGGGTATTTAGCAACCCACAGACTCTCATGGACTGTAGTAATTATGTGTGTAATACTAATAGAAAAAAAACTAGCATATTCCTTATCATTCATACCTTATAATGCAGAAGTTAATAGAATAAGATACTTTCCTTCATATTTACCAAAATTTAGTTTTAAAAATGGCAAAGAAGCAAACACAATTAGACTTTTTTTTTTCTAATCTTCTTGTCGGGAACTGAGAACTTGATGTCTGTTTCCTGCAAAATTGTCTTCAGTTTCAATTGGTCTTCCAAAGGAGCGTCTGTCATCTGTGATCACAGGCATGCTTAATTTCAGTCATGTGTGAAAGTGGAGATTCACAACAGGGAGGGCACTGACATTTCATGGGACCCAGTTTAAACAGCAGAGCAGTTCTGTGGTGTTATTTGTGACCACATTACTGCCAAGAAGTTGTTACATCAAATCACATTAAAAATCAGAATCATTTGCTCAACCTAAGCCTTATCTTAGAGTGCTCCTCTTTGCCAGGGACTTGTTTTCTGGCCAAACTGGATTACTCACTGCCTAGAAGTTCTTCCCTCTTCCAGACCACCCTCCCCCCCCTCACACACTCACCCCACCCCTAGAACTAACTGCTCTCCCTGGAACAAACTCTAGTATCCTAGATTCATCCTTTACAGGAAGATATGAGCTTAAATATTGCATCGGACAGTTACTACATGGTCATCCTGACCAAGTCCCTTAAACTTTCTGAACCTCAGTTTTCTCATCTGCAAAATGAGGCAGTTGAACTTTAAGGACCTCTTTCATCTCTAACTCTATGATATAGATCCTGAATTCAGATCCTACCTTTGTTACTATCTATGTGACTTTGGATAACTTTCTTAATCTCCTTTGGGTCTTAGTTTGTTCCTCTATAAAATGAGGGGCGTGTGCTATATTATCTTCTATATTCTCCTTCCAGTAGTAATTCTATAATTCTTTGATATCAAAGTTCTCCTGCATAAAGCCTTCCCTGATTTTCCTTCTGTTGAAACTGATCTCTCCCTCCTTAATTTTTCCCTAGAATATTGCCTACCTCTCCCCTTTTTACCCTTTGGAGCCTCAGTTTCCTCATCTGTAAAATGAGGAAATCTGATTAGCTAACCTCTACTTCTGAGGCACCTTTATATCTGTGGAAGCAGACTGTGGATATATGTGCATACTCAAGTTTCCACATGGTCATCAAGGAGGGAGACTGAGTATGTTCAAAAGGGTATGGGGGGGGGGGGCAGCTAGGTGTTGCAGTGAGTAAAAGTGCTGGCCCTGGAGTCAAGAGGACCTGAGTTCGGTTCCGGCCTCAATGCTTAACACCCACACACACACACACACAAAACTAGCCATGTAATCTTGGGCAAGTTACTTAACTCCAATTGCCCTCCAAAAAAAGGGAAAAAAAATAAAAAGGGTATGGGAGTGGAAGTAAAGCAGTTACACCCCTTTCAATACCTGAAGAATCTTATCATTTCCTTGGTGTGACTACTTAATTAATTGGCAAGCATTCATTAAGTACCTACTACATGCCAACTACTATGCTAGGTACTCTCTTCACCAATTCAGTGTTCAATCTTGCTCAAATTTGCAGGCATCTATCTGTCTCTGTCTCTCTGTCTCTGTCTCTCTCTCTCTCTTCCCTCCCTCCCTTCCCCCTTTTCCCTCTCACTCCCACTCCTCTTCCTCTCTCCCACTCTCTCCCTTTCTCTCTTTCACTCATTTAAAAATTCATCATTTTTATTTTTTTTTAGTTTGTGCCTTTTGGAGGGCAATTGGGGTTAAGTAACTTGCCCAAGGTTACATGGCTAGTTTTTTTTTGTGTGTGTGTGGGTGTTAAGTGTCTGAGGTGGGAGCCAAACTTGGGTCCTCCTGACTCCAGTGCCGGTGCTTTACTCACTGGGCCACCTAGCCGCCCTGAAAAATTCATCATTTTTAAACCGATCTGGTATTGAGTCTCTCCTAACTTAGTTAGGAAGCCTTCAGACAATACTCATACCTTCCACTGAGTCATACTCAGCCTTTTCAACTTGATGGAATTATCAGAACTGTGAATTTAGGGATGCTATTATTTCCATTTTACAGATGAAGAAATTGAGGCAGAGAGAGGTTGTTATGGCCTGCCTACAGTCAACATCTGAGGCAAGATTTGAACTCAGATTTCTCTGACTCCAGGTCTAGCACTCTTCCCTAAACTATGTAGCTACTTCTATCTGAGAGCCCAGAGTAAGGGCCCAGGCTCACTTTCCAGATGTGATGAGGCATCAGATTATGATTTTGTACTGTTAGGTACTTAATAACTTTCTCAAACCTGTCTTCAGGGGATTATCAAATCCCAGTCTGTGTTGGTTTAGAAGAACTCCTTCCCTGGTTTAAGAGATGAGTAATTGTAGAAAGATCTTAAACACACTTTCCTTTCTCTGTCTCAAGAGTAAATTCTTTACAACTATTAATAGTTTCCTTCTGGCCTTGTGACAGCTGAAGTGTTGATTAAACCTAGTGTTTGATTTAGAAAAGCAAATCTATAGTACTTACAATAGATAGCAAAGTTTTTGATTGGATTTTTTTTTCATCTTTCTTGCCATTGATTAGCTATAGGACAGACACATTGCAGCATAATGGAAAAAATTCTGGATTTGGGAGTCAGGTGGATTTGGGTTTGAATTTTAGCATTGCTATTAAATGTCTTTGTGACCTTGGGCAAGTCACTTAAATTCCTTGGATCTCATTTCCCTGATCTGTCATGTGAGAGCGATGGTTTAAACAAACTCTAAATTTCTCTCATGCCCCCATGGTTCCATAACCTGTGATTGAATACATACTAAAAACAGGCAATATTCAAGTTGTTATTTGCCCTTCATTCTTGAAGAGGACTGTGAAGTCAGGAAGGTGATGCCATGACTTGCAGGTGAACTGGATTTAAGTGAAGAAGGGCTGTGCAAAGTCAAAGTGAATAAGGCCTTTTAGAATATGGCTAATAAAACAAGGAATTTATCTTATATTTACCATTAGCATGATAAGATTGCCTTTGGGATTTAAAACTTTCCATAACCTGGTCCCTTCCTACATTCCTTTCCAGTCCTTTTTACATATTCTCATATTCATATTTACATACTCCTCTCTCTTTCTATGCTGTCCTGTGGTCCAGTTGTACCAACTTGCTTGCTGGTTCTGTCTCCATACTCTGCCTTTGGACTAGCTGTCTCTCAAGCCTAGCATACCCACCCACCCCCATTTCAATTTTACCTCCTAGAATCCCTGATTTCCTTCAAGATTCAGCTCAAGAACTGTCTGTAGGAAACCTTTCCTGATTACCCCAGTTGCTAATTCCCTCCCTCTCAAAACTGCTTCATTACATACCTGGTTTCGATTCTATTCTGCATGTACTTAGATATGAACCTGTGGTTTTCCTCTGCCCTCCCCCTTACAGTGTTAAGTGCCTTGAGGACTCCGACTACTTTTGCCTTTGTATTGCTAGTGTCTCTCTCAGTGATTAGCACAACGGTAGAGCTTAATAAATGCTGGTTGGTTACTAAGGAGCTGTCATCTTCACAATGACAAAGGTTTGTTGTTTGTCCTTCATTTTTGAAGAGGATCAATGACATCGGGAAGGTGATGACTTGCAAGTGCATTGTTCTCACAATGACAAAGGTGTCTTTTGTCAAGATAACTGTAACACTAGGATTGAGGAGAGTGATAGCAATAAATTTGGGTCTCGGTTTGTCAAATGAAATGGGTATTATCTACTGTGAAGGTTTTTGCTAATGGGTTTTGCAGGATGTACTTGGGTTGGATGGTGCTGTTTGGCTAAACAACTCTAAAGTGGGTGCTACCATTATTCCCATTTAACAGTTGAGGAAGCTGAGGTTTGACTTTTCCAGTCTGAGTTGTCTAAGGTAATATATAAACTCAGACTGTCTCTATTTAAAGTACAGGGGCATGCTGATTAATGTTTAATTAGCAGCTCTCTGGGGGGGGGGGGAATGTATGTTAGACACACTTTTAAATTTAATCTGTATCATTAATACATTTTCTCTATCATTTTCTTAAGTCTAGAGTTAGCAAAACAATAAATCAAGCCTTGATTTGTGACCTTTGCCTCTAAATTCTAACAATGAAAATTTAACAATAAGATCTTAGGAGAGGGGAGCTGGCTCCAGTATGCTCTGGGAAGTCTGTTGTGTTTTTGGAATAAATACAAATTGTGAGATATACTACATACATTTATATATTAGGAAATAATCCTGATTTTATATTGAAAAGCTCTTATTTCATAATATTTAGATTTAGAGCTGGAAGGGACCCAGAAGCCACTGAGTCCAACCCCTTATCTATCTATCTACCTATCTATTTATCTATCTATCTATGCAGATAAATTAAATGACTCGCCCAAGGTCACATAGACCCAGGTCTGCCTGGCTCCAAGTCCAAGGCTCTTTCTATTATACATGCTGCCTCATATGTTGATTTTAATGTTCTCTAACACTTCTTTATATTTTGTTTTCAGTTCAAGAACTAGGCAGTCCTTATAAGGTACCTCTATTCTGGTAATGCTGGATTTGGAGTCAGGGCTTTGCTACTTACTTGTAAAATTAGTAATAGCCAAGAGGTTTAACCTCTCAGGCTTTATTTCTTCATTTGGAAAATGGGAAGGTTGGACTACATAGTCATGAAGAATTCTTCTGGTTTTGGATCCTGTAGATGTGATATGGTCGAAAGAACAGCTCCCTGGAAGGCAAGCAGTCATGAGTTGTAGTTTCTGCTCTGCTATTAACTACCTCTGTGAGCTGAGGCAAATTCCTTTGACTCTCTAGACATATTTTCTCATCTGTAAATGATTGCTCAGTTCCCTCTCAGCTCTAAAAACCCAAAAATCTACTTAAGACAAACTTCCTTGACAAGGGATGAAATCTTATGAGACTGCTCAGGTATTGTAATATACTAACTTCAGCTTAACTATTTGTGAATTGTTATTAAAAACAAAACAAAAACAGCTCTACCTGTAAGGCTCTGGTCCAAATTATAGATCCTTATTGTCAGCTATTGTATTGTAAATATTTATTGCTCTACTTTTCATGTGCAAAATCAACCTTTTCTTATTTTCTTTCAACCTCTCACCTTCCTCCTCTCTCTCTGTTTTCACTTTGACAAGATAATCACTTATAAAAATGGAGTAACTCGACAATAATTCAGATCAATAAACATTTATTAGATATCTAATAAGTAAAAAAGCAATGAATGTATAAAAATAAGTATGACATAATAGTTAGAAACACTGATAGAAAAATCAGCACCTTGCCTTTTAAACATTTTTTGGATTGGTACTCTAATTTTATTGGTATATTTTTGTCTTCACCAATGAAGATTGATACCTTATTTGCAACTTAATAGGAATTGCCATTGGGTTCAGAGGTTGTGGCTTACCCAGTACCATAGGGTCAGTGTGGCATACTATTGATTCACATTGAGATTACAATCCACTGAAATTTACAGACCTCTTTTGGGGTAGCTCATCAAAAAACTATTCTTTTTAAAACTTAAAAGTAAAACTTCATATTATCCCTATTATATTTTATTTTTAAAAATTCAGTTCAATGTTCTATCAATTAATCAGGAAATCGGTGACCACTTATAACATGCCAGACCTACTGCCAGGGCCTATGGATACATAAGCAAAATTGAAACAGTCCCTGATTTCAAGGATCTTCTATTCTGTTGAAGGAAATACCATCCAAACACATATGAGTAAATACAAAATGTATATGAAGGAGTCAGGATGATGTAAAGTCAATCATGAGCAGCTCTCCTGAGGACTGCTGTTGTGAATAACTTTAAGGATCTAATCACATAGTATAGTTAACTCTATTCAGCAGTAAACTAAAGCAAAACATTCACAACAATATAACATAACTTAATACTAAGGTGGTCACATAATCTTAAACAAAACATATTCAGCAAGTCACAATTTCCTCAATCAATAGAGAGTACTAACTAAAGTCTTCTTTCCTCTTAACTCAAGGCTGACTTCCACATTCCACGACTCCTTTTCCATGGGCTGGCCACTCCCAGCTCTTTCCTGGATTTACATGATGCTTGCCTGGATTCACAGGCAGACAGCTCTTTGCTCCAGTTCTGTATCTCAGCCCCTAGGGCCTAGTCCCTTCCAATTCCCTTGAAGTTAGGAAGACAAAGCTTAACAGAGTCACAACAATATTTACAAACATTAAACTTAACAGAACTACAACAATATTTACACACAGGGCTGGAACTGTCATCTCAATTCACTTTCTGTTTGACAAAGTAACACAAATCAACAGAGTGTTTCTGTCTGACAAAGTAACGTCAACACAGAACAACATCACAAACATACTTTCTCTTAGCTCTCAGAAAGTAATATAGATTAACCGGGTGCCGAAATCTCAAGCATTCTCCCCCTCAATTCTGCTTAGTCCCAGTTCATGCTTGAACTTTTATCTGCTCTGCTCTTTCTGGTTCTACCCTTTCTGCTCTGCCCTTTCTGTTCCACTCTTTCAGCAAGTTCCTCCCACCACGGGCTCCATGTGATGATGTTAGGTTTATTAAGGTCAGGGAAAGTCTCCAAACTCTTTTAGGATTATAAAGTGCAACACAAATGTATACTGTTTCCAACAATTGTGCCAATTGATTTGACACAATCAAAGGCAAGGCTCAAAGGCACTTGAATAACTGAAACAAGCAACGAAGTATTACTTTGCATGCTATTACAGGGGGTATAGTAGAAAGTCCACTGGCTCTGGAATCAGAAAACCTGGCAAATTCTGCCTCTGATACGTATGTGACATTGGGAAAGTTGCTTAATCTCCCTGGGCCTCAGTTTCCTTAATTGTAAAATGAGGGCATTGAACTAGATGACCTCTGACATCTTTTTCAATTCTAGGTTTCCAATCCTATGACAAAAGCAATTGATTCTCTGTAAGCTTCAGGGCAGGTACTGATATTGATAGGAGTTTCTTCATCAAAAGTCCCCTGTATTAATCAAACCATAGATTTGGTCATACACACACACACACACAAATGCAAAATAATTTCAAGAGGGAGGGAGTGCTAACAATTAGGGGGATCATTAAAAGCCTTGTGTAGGAACTGTAATCTGTACTATACTCTGAAAGAAGTTCATGATTTTGTAAGGCAGAGGTGAAAAGGGTTCCACACATAGTGAATCATTTGTGCAAAGCACCAAGGTGGGAGATGGAATGTCATATATGGAGGATAGCTAGCAGGTGTGTTTACCTGGCAAGTAGCGTGAATGAAGGGAAATAATATGAAATAGACTGGAAAGTTAAGTGCAAACCAGATTATGGAGGGCATTAAAGAAAAAAAAAAGAAGTTTGTATTTTATCCTAGAGACACTAGGAAAGCCATTAAGACTTTTTGAGCAGAGACATGATCTGGTCTATGATTTAGGGACATCAGTTTGACTGCTGGAAGAGGAAAGACTAGAGGCAGCAGGGATACCATTTTAGAGACTATAGTAATAATTGAGGTAAATGGTGATGAGGACCTAACCTGAGATACAGGTTGTGTGAGTGGGGAGAAGGGAATGGATGGGTTCTTGTCCATAGTCTTCAGAAATGTGTGGGATAAAACAGTTCAAGTCTGAATCTGAGATCAGAACAGGTCTTTATTCTTTCTCATGAGAAAGGGCCCTCTGCCCCTGTTACTCAAATGGCATCTGCCAGGGAAAGAGCAACAGGTAGAAGCAAACCCATGGTTATATAACCTTCTAATGCAGAAACCCAACCCCCCAATTGGCATTCACTCTCATTGGAAGGGAAGCCAGTCCACAACCTAAGCATGGGAATCTATCTTAGAGGCAAAGGACATGGAAACATGTGGGTGTCCAATGCAAGGCCAGGAAAGCAGTTTTATCCTTATTTGGCATATCTTGTGCTGAGGTGGCACTGGAGAGGATCTCCATTGCTCTAAGTCCCAGATTCTTGTCAGGTCTAAAGTTGGGCCTAGTGGATTCTGAAACCACTCTAGATTTATTTTTGTCAGAATGGGGAAACTTCACTGCAAAGTATCCCTCACAGAAATATTAACAATTAAGACACTAAGATGCTCGCATAAAAAATCCTCATTGCTGTGGGTTGGATATTTTATTTTTACCAATTGAAATACATTGTATTTTATGTGAGAGGCAGTGAGGTGTAGCAGATAGAGAAGGTATTGACCTGCTTTGCTGGAGGAATTTCCTTCCTTGGGAGCTCCCTACACTGTTGAAATCATAGATAGTAAAAGGCAAACTGACAAACAAGAATAACAACAAAACAAGTAAACAAACAAACATAATACACCACCAAAAACATTCACGTGGAGAAGCAGCAGAGAAGAGGAGGAGGAGTGTGTAGAGGTCCAGCCTTGGAGTCAGGAAGACCTCCTATTTCTGACAAAGAATTGCTGTGTGATCTGGGCAAATCACTTACCTATTTATGGTGCCCCTAGACAACTCCAAGACAATATAAAACAGAAGGAGCCTGAATCTATAATGGGAGTTTTCACAATAAGAATTCCTCATGGTGCTGAAATAACAAATCCAAACCCTTTAAAATCTTTTTTTGCATAAACATAAATAAACACCCCAAGTGAAATCCACAAGGGAGCTAAGGGAAACAAGCTTTTATTAAGTACTTTAACTGTATGCAGATACTTTTCTGGGCATTGGGAATATTTAGACATGTAAGCAAAAGAACAAAAAAATAGTCTTTGCCCTCAAGGATCTTTGTAACAGAGGAAGGCAACACACAAAAAAGGGAGGAGGGGGATGAGGGCAGGGAAGGAGGGAAGGTCCCTATGCCAGAGGAGGGCATAGGAGGAGCTCACCAGAGGGGGTAGAACTGACATCGCTGAGGGTGAGAAGGCTACAGGAAGTTCCAGGGTGAGGAGGCCACAAAGGGGAATGGATGTTTCAGGATGAGGAGGTCTCAGGTTCTGAGAGATGTTCCAAGCTACAAAGGCAGCAAATTTCAGAAAGTCAGAAGCAGAGCCTGGAAGGGAATGAAAGTTGGTCACACCCAAATGGAGATAACTGTTGCCTCTAAGGGTGGAGCAGGAGACTAAGATTAATGTGGGGCCAGAGCTCTTCTTTCCCTTGCACCTATTAGTTCCCTTTCAAGAGCTTGGCTGGAGGCTTCCACCACTAAACTGCCTGGAGGCTTCTGATGGGGTGCTTGGGATCTATGTTTGTAAAATCAATTTGTAAAACCAATTTGTAACATCAGTAATGATGGGTTGCTTGGGATCTATATTTGTAACATCAATTTGTAAAACTTTGTAACATCAGTCTGCAAAAC
>NW_027187460.1:54444032-54469202 GCF_028583685.1 Petaurus breviceps papuanus | reverse complement strand
AAACAAACACTTTTACTAAAATGAACCGTCTCATGAAATAAGATGTCCTTGTACTTGAAGAAAGGCTCAGGTAGAGGCGGGATACCGCTTGTGCAGATATTACAGAAGTAAGACAAGTCTCTGAATGAGGAGTTGTCCTAGATGACCCTTAAGATTCCTTCAGCTCTGGGATCCTCTAAATCTAAACTGTCCCATGAAATTAAATAACAAATCTACTTAAAGATGTCCACCATTTCTCCTTATGGAGATTTAGTAAGTATTCTCCCAGAAGGCAAGTAGGAAGTAATGCCATACTGGATTCTTAATAAAGCAGTAAAGTAAAATGTCCCCATTGTTGCAGACCTTGATATGTGCTTTTAATCAAGTAGAGAACATTATGACTGTCTTCTAACCTTTGCAGGGAACTGAAAGAACAATGTTTGCTTCTTATGTGGGAAGATAAAGGCTATGCCCTCAAGCTGTGGGTCAACAGTTTACTCCCCACCTCCTGTGAACTCACCAGTAGATATGAAATTGTAAAATCTTAGAAGGGAGGAAGAGAAACTGGCTGGGTCCCACTCCCTCACCCTTCAAGGGAGAAAGAAATGGCATTCTTGTCAAGTATAGATTCCTGAGACAATTCATTATAGATTTCACTCAAAGTCAGTCTTCATTCTTTTTTTTTCTAAAATTTAATTTTTAATTTATGGAGTAAAATAAGCATTTCCATAACAAAGATGATTACATATGAAACTATAAATCTACTGTATACAACTTGCTATCCCTTTCAAATACACAACAAAATTATCATATAAATCCCCTTCCTGGAGATGGCTACCATTAGACACAAATAGGTGTGTGTGTGTATATGTGTGTGTATACATACACACACATATACATATATAATTGTTCTATACATATTTCTATTTATTAATTCTTTCTCTGCATGCAGATGACATCTATCTATATATGTCCTTTATAGTTAATTTGGGTATTTATAGAAGTCTAATATTTGCTCAAAGGTGCTCTTAAAACAATATTACTGTTACTGTATACAATGTTCTCTTGGTTCTGCTTGTTTAACTCTTCATTATTTTGTGGAGGTTTTCCCATGTTTTTCTAAGATCATTGAGCTAAATCAATTCTTATAGCACAATAGTATTCTATCCCAATCATACACCACAACTTGTTCAACCATTCCCCATTATTGGGCATCCCTGCAATTTTGTTCTTTACCACCTCAAAGAGAGCTGCTATAAACATTTTCAAACATATAGGTTCTTTTCCTTTTTCCCTTAATCATTTTTGGAAATAGACTGGGTAGTGGTATTGCCAGGTCAAAGGGCACAGGTAGTTTTATAACACTTTGGGCATAATTCCAGATTGCTCTTTAGAATAGTTGGATCAGTTCACAAGTCCACCAGCAATGAATTAGCATCCCAATTTTTCCACATGCTCTCCAGTATTTGTCACTTTCCTCTTCTGTCATTTTAGCCAATCTGGTATGGGTATATCTCTCAAGATATCTCAAGATTGTTTTGATTTGTATTTCTCTAATCAATAATGCTTTAGAGCATTTTTCATGTGACCATAAATTGTTAATTGATATAATCATATAATTTCTTAATTTTTATTATTGATATAATCAATTATGTTAAAAGTTTTCTTTATGTTAAACCATCCCTGCATTCCTGGTATAAATCCCACTTGATGACAATGTATGATCTTTATAGCATATTGCTGTAATCTTTTAGTTAGTATTTTATTTAGACTTTTTGCATACATATTCATTATAATTCCTCTTTGTCTGTAATCATTCAATAACTTCAAGAATCTACCTAGGAATATTAGCAATGAACCCACATTTCACTTATCTTGTCCATAAAGATAGTGTGAAATCCAAGGCTATAGAGATTGTGTCCATACCATCCCCGACTTCTACCAGCTTTTCCCCAATAGTTGGACAGGACCTGTGATTTCATTGGTAAAGTAATAAAACTCCCTCTTTCAATATATTTTTACAGCTATTATGCAATGAGTTGTTTAAAAATATTACTGATATCTTTTGTTTTTATATCACCTTCATTTTCACATATGTACATATGTATAAATATGTATATGCATAAATACATATTAGCTTGAAAATACACTAAAACTTTTAGTACACTGTGTGTATATGTGGATATACAGGTATATGGGTATACATATCTCTCTATACACATACATGCATACACATATCTATGTATATATACATAATGCATGTCTGTGATAGAAAATTATTAATATGATGACAGAAATTGTGAATACCAGATGGACTGCCACTCCTTTTAATGATCCTTATAGTGTCAGAATTTCAGTAATGCCCTTACATCCCTACTCTTAAGATATTTTCTCTTGATTAAGTTGAGCTGAACCACAACCTAGGTCTTTCCACTTAGGGATGTTGCCTTGTAAGGAGCCCATCTGAAGCTGGATCTCAGCTTCTAGTGTCCTTGCCCCTTCCATTGCGCTTCATACCGTGAAGGGCAGCAGAATGAAATGGCTTTCCTTTCCTGGACTGCCAAGGTCTGTTGAGGTTTTGTGACCAGGCCTTCCTACCTCATACTGCCTCCTCTCCCTCTCCTTCTAAAGTTATAAGAAGTTTTTGCATTGGTCTTGGAGTTGGGAAATCCACTAGACGTCCCCCAGAGTGGCATGTTTGCTACCTTCTTATCTCAATTAAAGACACTTTACTTTTCAACTTATGGCTTTATTTATTTCAGGACTTGACATATGTATATGTATACTTGTAGATATGTGTACATGTGTATGTGTATATATATGCATGTGTATAGAAAGAGAATGTCTGTGTGTCTTCCCATACCCCAAAAAAGTCTTCTTTTTAAAAAAGGGGGGATAGTAGTGGTGAAAAAAGCAACTTTGCAAACCTAAACAACACATTAAGTAAGTCTGAAAGTATATGCAGTGGCCTCCACCCATGGGACCAGACCACCCTTCCCCCTAACCAAAGAGATACATTTCCTCATTTCTCCTTGGGATCAAACTTGGTTATGTTTTGCTACTTAATGGGCTTCCTGGGCCTCAGGCAACTCTCTAAGACTATACCTTTCAAAAGAGTTACCTAACTGCACTGGTGAGGCAAATTTACTCAAAGGAAAATTTCTGGTCCATTCAGGTTTTTTTTTAAGTTATGTAAGCAGGAAGAAAGTAGGATAAGAAAAAAAAAGTTCATCTTTGTTAACCTAAATTGTACTTCTAGCAATTTAAGCTGATTTTTCTTTGTATTCAGTGAAGGGAGTACCTTGAATTGCAAGTTGTTTTTTTCCACTTTCCCCCACTTTTTTAGTTTGTTTCTAGGTTTTTGTTCCACTTTATTCCTCATGTGCTATTTAGGCAACTCAGTTTACCTATACACTTTATTCTTACAGAATAGTTTTTCCAACTAGTTTTCCATTTAGAACAGTAAAGTGCACTGGATTCATTTTCCAGAGTATGCTGTAGAACTGTCCTTTTTAGGTTATAATATATCATAGGATCCAACACTGAAGATACCTTAGAAATCTTCTAGTCCAGATGCTTCATTTTATAAATGAGGAAATTAAAACTCAGAGACTTTGAATGACTTGACCAAAGTTAAACTAAGCACCAAATTTGGGCTATGAGCCCAAGTCCCACGAGTTCCAAACCAGTAATTTTTTCCCCTCTTGCATAGTCACTTTTAATTTTTTTATTTACTTCATTGTTTTCCAGTTACATGTAAAAAAATGTAATGATTTAAAAAAATTTGGTTCCAAATTCTCTCCCTCCCTCCAACCTGTCAAGAAAGCAAGGAATATGAATGATATTGATTATACTTGTGAAGTCATGCAAAACATTTCCAAATTATCCATGTTGCAGAAGAAAATACAAGAACAATACAAGAAAAGACAAGAAAAATAAAGCAAAGAAAGTGTGTTTCAATCTGCACTCAGTTTTATCAGTTGTCTCTCTGGCGGTGGATGTTTTAAATTGCATATGTTCATATAATCTTCCTAGGTTTTTCTGAAACCATGCTGCTCATCATTTCTTATAACACAATAGCATTACATCGCAATCCTATAGCACAACTTGTTCAGTCATTCCCCAGTTGATGGGCACCCATCAATTTCTAATTCTTTGTCACCATAAAAAGAGCTGCTGTAAAATTTTTATGCAAATTTGTCCCTTCACTCCCCACCTCTATTTTTTAAAAATTTCTTTGGGATACAGACTAATAGTATGACATACAGGTGAATTAGTTTCACTTCCATGATGTCATGGTCCTTGAAGAGAAGGAAGGACAAACAATCCTGTGAGTAGTAGGAGCTGCCCCACGGGGAACCCAACTGGAACTGGCCAGTTGAGTAATACAGCATTTTTTTTTCTTCCTTCTTCCTTCCTTTCTATCTGTCTTTCTAATCTGTCTTTCTTTCCCTTTGGAAACATCCCAAGATATCTTTGGATTTATAGGGCAGATTTCTTTCTTAAGGACCAACCCTTAAACCCAAATCACTCTGGCTCTCAATGATGGGCCAACAGTAGGTCCCTAACAAACCCTACTTGGTCATTCTTTGGGCCCTGATTGACTTAGAATGAATGTAAATAGAAATTGTTTCCATTTTGGCAAGAAACCCTGAAGGTCTTTCACTCCCAGTTTTATCTTTTTTTTTTTTCCAGACTAGGCTGAAGAGGCCATTCTTTGCCTCATTTTTTACCTAGCCTTAATCACTGAATGGGCATTACTTCAGTCAAACTGAGACTTGCTAAAGACCTTAGCTTTAAAAGGTCAAGGTCTTCCAGGGCATCTGGGCTCATCTCCAATCATTCTGATGTGTATCTGGCCACTGGATCCAGACAGCTCTGGAGTAGAAAGTGAGACTGGGGACTTTCCACAGCCCTCCATCCCTTAAATCCAATTCTTTCATGTCATGGCATCACACTCATGACATCATGATCCTCTTCAAGAATGAAGGACAAGCAACAATAAGAATGAGCAGTAGTATTATGGGATCAAAGCACAGTTTTATAGCCCTTTGGACAAAGTTCCAAATTGTTCTCCAGAATGGTTGGGCTAGTTCACAACCCCACCAACAGTGCTTTAGTATTCCAATTTTTCCACATCCCCTCCAGCATTTGTCATTTTCCTTTTCTACCATGTTAACCAATCTGATAGGGGTGATTTATAGTCACTTAAAAATTCTTTTTATTCTGAACTTAAAGAGAAAGAGCATTTCAATACATACATATGAAACTGACTGTTTCATGCATTTTGTTTTATAAAAATGTTACTTTCAAAACCGTCCTGCTCATAAGTGCTTTCTTCTAAACTTTTGTTCTGTATATCCTAAAAATTGTTTCATTGGCCGCCTTCTTTTTTCTTTCTTTTTTTTTTCTGGACATCTCTATTGCTAGCACTTTTCCCCCTACAACTCCCATCCCCATTAAAAACCTTGAGAAAGAAAAAAAAAACTCACTTAACAAATAGGCATAGTCAAACAAAATGAATAAATCAAACAAAATTGCATAGTGATCATGTCCAAAAATGTATCTCTTTCTTCACTAAGAGTGTGTGTTACAGTTTCCATCTAGGCACTCTGAGGATACTAGTTGCATTTATCTAGGTTTGTAAAGTCTTTCAAAGTTGTTTTTCTTTATACTGTTAGAGTCCTTATATGAACTGTTCTGACAGTTCAAATATTTTCATTTCACATCAATTCATACTATACAGGATTCTCCAAAAATCATCCCTTTTATTATTTCTTAGATCCCAATAATATTTCAGTGTATTTTTATATCACAATTTGTTTAGCCATTCTCCATTTGTTCAAGAAGTACTCCAAGGTAGCGCCTCTTTAGATTCTAGATTTTTTTCTCCCCATCACCTTTTAATTCCTTTCTTAGGATTAAGAACTTGGTTTTGCTTATGACTTTTGTCTTCCTAGTATTATCCTCCCTTTAACATGCTTCTCTCTCCAAAGCCTACTTGTTTGTTCAGTCCTTGAGTGAGGGTCATTTGAAGCCCACTCTTCCACCCCTTCTCCATATTTACTCAGTACTCCAATCATGAGAAACAACAAGTTCTACCACACTAATCTTTCACCTTTCTAGAATAGTATATTCAATGAATTATCCTTTCCATCTTTAAACCTTTGGAACATAGCCAATCTACCTAGAGGATCACTCCTTTTTCTTATTTAACTTTGTCAATATCTTTAGTTTTGACTACATACTTGTTTCTTCTCTAGTTATTAGAATGTTAGCACTCAGTCATCAAACAGCTTCTTCCAGTTGCTCAAATAAATTTACCTTTCTGGGGTTTTTTTGACTCTTGTTTTATATTTCAGCATTTATACTCAGCCCTGATCTTTCTATCAGAAATGCTTGAAAGTCCTTCATTACATTAAAGATGTATTTTCCCCCTGTAAAATGACACTAAACCCATATCTTTTATCTTTTCAAATATTATAAGATCTCCTCTTGTTTGTAGTAGAAGCACGTGTAATCCTGACTATAGTTTCTTGACACTTGAGCTGTTTTCTGGATTCTTGTAGCATTTTTTTCTTTAATGTGGAAACTCTAAATTTTGGTTATGAGACTTTTCCTTTCAGGAGAAAATCAGTGGGTTCTTTCTCTCTTTGCTTTGCCTTATTCCAAGTCTAAAGCTATATGCATTGTACCATGTAGCTGCTTCATAAGAAGTCTCAAATGATTTATAAATTGAGCCTTGGCCTTGGGTGCTACAAGTAAAATGCTTTACATACAATTACTTTTACATATGTATACATTTAGTTACATTCCTAGGAGCCATTTGGTCAAATTACCAGGGGTGATGCCTAGAATGAGGTTCAGAAGGTTCACCAAACAAGTGAAAAAAAGATCAAAGGAACCCTGATTGTCAATGAATTGTTATCTATTCTGTATGTCTGTGCTAAGAGAAGGGGGGTGGGGGGTTACTGTTCTCAGGGAACTCACAGTACAAACAAGGTA
Organism: Petaurus breviceps papuanus; assembly: GCF_028583685.1. Classification (NCBI taxonomy): domain Eukaryota; kingdom Metazoa; phylum Chordata; class Mammalia; order Diprotodontia; family Petauridae; genus Petaurus; species Petaurus breviceps. The sequence goes on along the minus strand of NW_027187460.1, from coordinate 54,462,218 downwards.
GACACAGGATGTTATTGTTGTTCTGTTCTTTTCAGTTGTATCTGACTCTTTGTGACTCCATTTGAGGTTTTCTTGGCAAAACTACTGGAATGGTTTGCCTTTTTCTTCTCCAGCTCATTTTACAGATGAGGAAACTGAGGCGAATAGGGTTATGTGACTTGCCCAGGGTCACACAGCTAGTAAGTTTCAGAGGCCAGATTTGAATTCAGGAAAATGAGTCTTCCTAATGCCTTGTCCATCATTCTATCCACTGTGTCAGCTAGCTGCCCAAAATAGAGGATAGATTGGAAGAAAGACACTTGCATCAAGATGTTCCATAATGGCTTCTTTTAGAAAGAAAACACACTAGAAAATCACAGAATGCTATGAGCTTTAAAGAATTGATGTTTTAGGTACCCCAAAAGGCAATAGGAAGATAGTGTGTATGTATAGTTTTCACATCATATTACTGAAGATGACTTGAGTTGTAAATGTCATAGAAGACATTGTGAACATATCATTGCAAAAAGGAGGTGAACTGATCATGAAGTGGTAAGGAAAGATATTATTGGAGAGAAGAATAAATGAATAGCCTGAGTGCTACATTGGGGGGCAGCCAGGAGGCACATTGGTAGAGTGCTGGGCCTAAAATCAGGATGAGTTCAAATCTGGCCTCAGTCACTTACTAGCTAGGTGATCCTGGGCAAATCACTCAACCCTGTTTGTCTCAGTTCCTCCTTTGTAAAAATGAGCTAGAGAAAGATGTGGCAAACTACTCCAGTATCTTTGCCAAGAAAGTCCTACATGGGGCTCACAAAGAGTAGGACAGGACTGAACAAAAAGAACAAAGTACTACAGTGGTATCCACAAAGCATTGAGTCAGAAGATCCCCTTTAGCCCTTTGGGTAGAAAAATCTAGAGTATATGTATGGGAAGATAGAGTCAAGAATTGCACAGGATAAGAAGGCAGGATTGTATTTTAATTTAAACTGATAGACAGAGTATCTCCATGGATGAGATCACAGAACCATTTTAGTAAGAAAGTAATGATTAATGTTTTCAGTCTTCCTGGGAAGGAATTTCTCTCCATTTTCTTGTTATTAGTTGCTTTAAAAAAAAAATGGAAATGCATAGTGTATATGGAAAACTACCAAAACAAATTGTTTTATTTATGAGAAGCTATTAACTGATTCCCTATAAAATAAATAATAAATTCCAGCAAAACGAGTGCCATGTCATGCATGTGTTATTTTTCAACCATGCTGAACAATACCCAGCTATCAATCTGAGATTAAGTTGCTCCTTGACATTATGTTGTCAGTATACTCCTCTGATGGGTTTCTAGATTTGTTTATTTCTGAGGACTGCAATACTCAATTTATATGCATGGTTTGTGTTGATTGAATCATTTTTTATTTGAACCAGCCTTTGGAGTAGAATAAAAATTGAGGGAAAAGGCAGTTTAATTCTCCCATCCCTATTATAGTTTGAACTAGAAAGAGATCCCTCTTTTCCTTTACAGAGAGCTTAATCTGAAATATTTAAACCAATAAAAGGAAAGCCTCCCCCCCTCTCAGTTTCATTTTCATTTAAAACAGGATTCCATGCTTTTAGATGTTAAAACTGCTAAGCGTTTTCACCTTGTTGTCTCTCATTCTAATATCATCTGTTACCTACCATGCTAATTTCTCTGCTGATTAATTGAGTGTACAATGGATACCAGCCTGGAAATAGCAGAGGTCAGTGTGCTTACCAAATGAGACTCTGATGTGATGCATAATTCATGCCATAGGCTCATGCAAGTTTTGCAAGAGCAGTTTTCCAGACTGTCCAGCTGAAAATATTCCCCGTTTAATGCCTCTCTCTACATTGCTTTTTGTACCTCTTTAACTAGTGAGCTTCATGGCAAGATTTTTATATTCCAACCAAAAGACTTTATTATCTTGGGTTTCTTTCTTTGCCACTGTTTTTTTTTTCTCATTAAAAAAAAAGCATCATTCATTTCAGAAGAGTGAAGAGAAAAAATTTTGAAAGACTTCACAACTCTCTCAGATGTTGTCATAAAGAATTATTTAAGAGGACTGATGGTAAAGTAGGTAATAGGACCAAGGGTGCAGAATGAGGCATACAAACATTGTTTTGGATTGTTTTGTTGTAGTTTATTTATTTATTTCAAAGGAAGGTTCATTATGCACATGTATGTGGGTATGGCAGAATGATCTTTGAGACCTGACCTTGATTTTTTTTTTAAGTTTCAGTAAAATCATATAAAACAAAGAAACAAATTGATGGAATCTAGCCACTGCCCCCATCCCCAATCTCCCATCTTTCCTCGTGTGCTTCAGCAGAACATCAGACGTGTTCAGAAACTCAACCACATCTGTCTAGTTTTAGACAAGACCACAAGAGCCAGCCAATAAGAAAGCAGCACCAACAAGAGGCTGAGCAGGATATTTGACCACTAATTCACAAAAGGGACTTTCCCTAAGGGGATACCTGCACAGTAATAGCAAAAACTGTCTTTTAGGTGGACTTGATGTAGAGAGGCTTATTCTAATATGATTATCATATATTAATGCCCATTACCCCCTTGGGCTTTTCTGGATGAATTCTAGGTAGCTATATCAGCAGCTCCACCAAGGCTATGACCCCTCCCCATATTAGTAAATCCCTCCTGTATTTTAATATTCATGTATTCTGTTATGCTAATGACATCATTTGCTCTATAAAAATCCCTGTCTTGCTTTGCTAAACTGCTAGTTCCTCTAAGGAGCCTAACTGACTGCTGAGAAGCATAATTCTCAATAGATGCCTTTGCTTGGGTTGGAGATGTTCTGAGTTGGTATTCTGTATTCTTTTGAGAAGATCATGCAACACATCTTGACACCTCAACAAATGAGGACTCTCCACATCATCAGCTAGAACCCTTGGTTTTTCCATAGATGTTCGAGAAACAAAGAACTTGGACAACCCAAGAAACCTGAAATGCAAATAACCAATAATAAAAAATATACATTAGCATACCCCCCCAGACACATAGTAGGTGCTTAATAAAAACTGAGTGATTGATAGATATTTTGTTCAGTATTTAACTTTTAAATTTATTCATATATATAGATATGTATATGCATCTCTATGTAAATATCCTAAAGCAAAGATCTGTGTTTATGGATATATGAAGGCACCAAATACAATGAAGTGATTTCTTTGACTTTAGTATTATTGTGATTCTGTACTTTCAGCTTTAAGATAAAGTCAATTTTGGGATGACTGAATCACCAAAGTTTTGTCTTTCTCATTTGGATGATAACAACAATACAACAACAACAGAATCTATATAATACTTTAATGTGTGCAAAGTGCTTTGAACTCATAATCTTATTTTATTCTCACTACAGCCCTGAGAGGTGGATGAGGAAATTGAGGCAGCAAGAGATTAAGCAACTTGCCCATGGTCACATGTTGCTATTGAATATCTAAAGCCAGATTTGACCTCAAGGGTTTCCTGATTCCAAGTTCAGGCTTAATTCACCTCACCACTTAGCTGTACCTAAAAGTATGCTGTAGGACAGATCGTATATTAAAGAGTATACCTGCAGGGTGATTTTTCACAGAGCCTTAGAATTGAAAGAAACCTTGTTCTGTCTTATCCAACCCAAAGTCCTAGGAGAATCTCCACTGAAACACAACAGGAAATGGCCATCCAGGTTTTGTTTGAAGGTCTCCAGGGAAGAGGAACCTACCACTTCCCAAGGCATACCAAGGAGCAACTGATGCTTTTCCAATCATTTAGATATTTTCCATCATTTAGATAACATAAAACCTGTGACATAATCTAGCTTTGCAATTTAGGTATGTACCTCAAAGAACTGTAATTTATATATGCATACATATGTATGTATGTATATGTGATCCTGCAGCCAATCTGGTGACAAGCCTTCCACCTCAACTTGGGCTAGTCCTTGGATAGGCCATCACTGTGTCAGAGTTTGTCTTTCTAGCTTTATAGAACCCTAGATCACCGCCTTGGCATAATGAAATATCAAATTAGAATGAGAATGAAAGAATTTAATCAAAATGTTTTAAATTAACTAACTTGAACAAAGGAATTGGACCCTTCTTTTTTTTACTTCTCTATTTAAAATGAGAGCCTTCTAAATGGTGATTATTTTTATTTTCTGTTATCTTGGCAGCTTGATGTAATGGATAAAGAGATGACTGCACAGTCAGGAAGTCTTAACACATCCTAGCTGAGTTTTCCTGGGCAAATCTCTTAACCTTGGTGCCCTAGGCAATTCTCTATGATTTTAAATTGAAGAGAAGATGCAGACTAATTTGGTAGAGGAAACATCTTCCCCTGTCATTTCTCTATACCAATGAAATCACAGATCTGATCCTTTTCTCCCATTCTTTTGGTTCTGAAGCACTTTACAGAATTAAATTCTGCATGTTCTTTGGCAAGTCCGTTGCAATTATAGTACCTTAGAGGTGTCCTAGAAATAATAAAGTTATTTCCTTGTTGATAGGTTTGTTGCTAGCATTAAATCAAACTGTAAATATCAATGTAATTATGATTTTGAAAGTAGCTGAGATGATAAAGTACAGAGTACAAATAGCACCATAAATCATATTTTCACAAACAGACCATCCTTACAGCCTATTAAAATGGGTCATGTGACATGACCTCACTTTGCAATAACAAAACAGGAAGCCATGAGTTTTTCTTTTATGTAATAAATGAGGAATCTATTTGATAAGATACAACTATGCTTGTTTTCTTTTGCTTTGTTTCCTTTTTAGAAAGGCTGATATCTTTTCAGACTGCAGGAGTGAGAAAGTTCTAGCCTATTTTCCCCTACTCTCTTTGGGAAAATTCCACTGGTTAAAAATGATCAATAGTTTTTCACTTTAAGTTGTGAATATACAGGTTCTGTATTACCTGTTTGCATATACCTGATTATAGTATCTTATAAGCAGCTGTAGTGGTCTTTTATGGAAACTGGAGAGTCCTCCTACCACTTAAAGATCTACTTTCCAGAAAAGTGAAGATTGTAATACTAGAGATTTGAGGAATGGAGAACAACTCCATTGGCTAATGTAGTAGTCCAGAGATTGAAGTGATGAGGGCCTGCACCAAGATTGCAACTGTGTGAGTGGAGAAGGGGACATATATGAGAGATGTTGTGAAGATAGAAACTATGGGATTAGACACAGACAGGACATAAAGGATAAGTACAAGAAGAATTTGAGGATGACTCCTAGGTTGCAAGCCTGGATGTCTGGGAGGAAGGTGGCAAGTTCAACAGTAATTGGACAGAGGAGAGAGTTTGAGGTTTAGCATTCAGCAAATATAACTAGCACCAATTAATCATTATAGGTAGAAATTTAAGAAAGACATTTTAAATCCATGTCACCATAACAAATTCTTCCACCCTCCAAAGAGAAATGAAAAGATTTCAAAATGTCCATACTTAGAGGAAAAAATTAAAGCCATGTAGAAAAAGGATGAGGCACATGCCAACCCTGTCATCCTGTGTGCTATTAGAGTTGCTTTAAAGATGCTTTTGGCAAGTCTGCAGAAAATGAGATTCCCTTCTCAATACTCTTATTCAATTACCAAAAGTAATTTTGTCCACCAGCATAATATTCAGCAGAATATTAAGCATAGAAGTATAATAGCAGGATAGTGATTTGTCCTCAGACAATTTCTTTCTGAATGCCATCAAGAAAGATGAGATGCATGAGATGAATATGACTGTAATTCTGACATTGGAAAGAAGCTATAGTGAACAGGGTCCCAAATTTGTAGGAAGAGAAGATCATGCTGAATTGCATCTGGAAAATGAACGATGTAGTGCTGCCTATGAAAGACATCTCTTTAAAACCAATATTCTCCTAGTGATGCTCAAAGGTGCAATTATTGGAAAGATTTGAAACTATAAGTTATTCAAGAAGGGCAGTGGAAAGACAAAATTTGATGGAGGCAAAAATTAGCTGCCATATATTATCAACCTGTAGCTTCTTTCAGAACTTAGTTCAAATGCCACTTAAAATGTGAAACCTTTCCCAATCCCTCTAGCTACTGATCCATCATTTATTTTGCATATACTTATAAGTATGCACATTTCCCTCAATAAAATGTAAGTTCCTTGAGGGTATGGACTGCTCATTTTTGTCACCTTACCCAGCTACAGCATCTGGAGCAAAGTAATTTGATAAATGCTTGTTTATTAATTAATTGGTAATATCTCAGAGAAGTATCATGAAAGTATTGTTGAGGGCAGTTATAACTGGAAAAGGAAGGAAAGCCTGTATGTATTGAACAACAAACTTTTGTTAAATTAATTTTCCTAGTAAGAACACAGATGGACATCCCAATTGGTGTACTGTTATCCCCAAGATATTTGTACTGTTATCCCCAAGATATTTAAAAGAATCAAAGAAAGTTTATTTGACACATTGGAGTAGATCTCATATGGAGATATTCTAGAAAGCTATGGGCAGGAATTACATAGGATGTGAAGGTATACAAAAGGGTTGCACTATGTACCAGGGGAGGAAGTATACACATCAATGAAAGAAAAAAGTCATTGGTACTAGGACTGGGCCTAACCAAATTGGAGAAGATACTTCATTTTTGAGGCCTCCCATTTCTCCTTTTAATACCTTTCTCCCAGTTTTTAGTACCAAGAAAGATCCTCTTAATCCTACACTCAATGGCCATGTCTGATAGTCTAGATTATTCTCTTTACCTACCCTGTCTTTGTCAAATTTATCTTCCCTATATGTACTTTTCTTGAGAGTCTCCCTTCCTTCCCAGCTGTTATTAGGAAGCAGTCATTTGAGTTAAGATAATCATGATTTAGTGTGTTTATTCTATGAAGTTATTTAAACATAAAACATTAGCACAAAGCATGAATCTTGAATGATAATGGCAGGCCATTCAGAGAGATTTGGACAGCAAAGATTCCTCTCCTCTCAACTCTTGCCACTTCAAGTCATACCTCATAGTAGTCTGACCTAAGCAATGAGCTTACCACCCAAGCATTAAGAATGATAGTACTTTTATTTGCACAACACTCTACAGTTAGCAAAGGGCTTTCACATACAGGATCTCATTTGATTCTTGGATGGAATACAAAGAGTAATTTGGAAACCATGTCAAACCAATTTGTCTTTAGGCTCAAGTCCATTATAGGATTAAAGGACATTAATGACTTTTCAGTGAAGTTGTGTTTTCATTTTACATGTATCTTTGAATTGTACGCTAGACAGACTAGCTGAGTCCACAGTTTTGTGAGGACATAGTTCTACATCATAAAGTACAAATCAAGAAATATCAAGCCTTTGCACTTAAAATACAACCATAAAATATAGTGCGTGAATTTGTGATACTTCTTCCCCATTGAACATATTTACCTACATTTTTTGTTTTCGGCATACATATTCTGAGACACAGAAGAACTGAAGGTTGTTATGTAGTTCGTATGAGTGCATGTGTATGTGTACATACACATACATATATGTGTCGTGGACTAGTGGATTGGAAGGAGGATGATCAGGGAGGGTTTTGTGGAGGAAGTAGAATTTGACTTCAGTAAAATTCAGCACTTATTAAGGCCTTACTATGAACAGGGGCTCATCTCTATAGTGGTCTGCAGCCTTTTAAATTCCTTTTTGTTTTGCTTCAATGACAAAGATCCTAACTGCAACTTAGTGTGCCTTGTGTGACTATTTGATGGCAATCTAATAAAAAATCATAATTAGGTACATCTGTGCATGTAAAGTGAAAATCAAAGGCTCTCTTAGGGAAAAATAAATTATTTTTCTCTTAATTCACTGAAGACATACATTTAAAATGAGGAAAAAATTTAAATTAATTCAACACTTCTTTCTAATATTAATTGAATTGAATAGAAAAAAAAACAAGCTGTTGCCTATGATATTTTATTCATATTTGTTATAAAATATTTCCTTTAATCCATACCTGTGAAAAGTGCCTCAAACATTTGATTGCATTGAAAGAGGCAAAGTTTCCAGGAATAGAAAAAGTGATGGAACTTTTAGAATCTCATGAGATTGCCTCTGCAGCAATACATTTAGTTCTGGGTATCATAGTGTAAGAAAGACTATGAAAACACAGAAAGTATCCAAAAGACAGTAACCAGGGTGGTGGAAGGACCTTGAGTTCATACCATATGAAGAGTGGTTCAAGGAATTGGGGAAGTTTAGCCTGGAGAAGAAAAAACTCAAATAACTCTTTAAATATTTAAGGGATGCCATACAGGGGAGGAATTAAATTTGTTCTATTTGTCCCCAGAGACAGAACCAGGAGCAGTGGGCAGAAGTTGCAAAGAAACAAATTTAGACTTGATGTCAGGACAGACTTCCAAAAATGAGAAATGTCCAGAAGGGGAAATGGGCTGCCTTGGATGTGAGTTTTGCATCATTGAACATCTTGAAATAGTGGTTGGATCACACATAATGAGTATCATGTTGCTTGCCTTCTGAGGGGATGGAAGAAGGACTAAAGAGAGGAAAAGAATTTGGAACTCAAAATATAAACAATGAATGTTAAAAATAAGTAAACATAATTTTTAAAAAGCAAGTAGAGGGGGAGGCCAGGTAGCACAGCGAGTAAGAGCACCGGCTCCAGTGTCCAGGGATGACCTGGGGATCGAATCCCGGGCTCAGACACTTAGCACCCACCCAGAAACACCTGGCCGTGTAACCTTGAGCAAGTTACTTAACCCCAATTGCTTAAAAAAAAAAAAAGCAAGTAGAGGCTGTATCCTCAAATGTATTTAGTTATAGTGGAAATTTCTTTCAGTTATGTATTATACCAGAAGGCAGCTAGATGGTGCAGTAGATAGGGCATAGGGCCTAGAGTTAGGAAGATCTGAGCTCAAATATGGCCTCAGACACTTACTAGCTGTGTGACCCTGGGTAAATAATTTAACCTTGTTTACCTCTCTTCCTTATCTGTAAAATGACCTGGAGAAGAAATTGGCAAGCCACTCTAGCATCTTTTCCAAGAAATCCCTAAATGGGTTCATGAAGAATCATACATAATTGAAAATGACTGAACAACAATAAGGATGGCTACTGAGGTCCTTTCCAATTATAAAAGTTTTGTGATTCTGGGGAGATAAAATATTAAAATTTCATGAGTTCTCACAATATGATACTACTTAAATATTATCATAAAATTGTTTGTAATCTCATTTGGTGTTTAATTGCTGGGTTTTCTTTATTATTGAATTTGTGGTTGAGATGAGGATTTTTATTTTGCTCATTAAACTTAATTATGTTCATTAATCACCTCATTTTCAAGAAATGCTTGCTTTAAAAAAAAAAAGAAGAAAGGGCTCTGAACTCTTTTGTTTAGACAACTTTAAGAAGAAATATTCCTGTTGAGGGCTGAGTGAAAATCTATTGATAGGCAATTTCAGGATTGACCATAAACCTATAAAAACAATCTTATTTAATATCATAGAGCTAGAGGTGGAAGGGACCCTAGAGGTCATCTAGACTGATCACCTCAATTTAAAAATAATGAAATTGAAACCCCAAAAGTTAAAGTGACTTGCCTGATAGTAAACACTAGGGGTGGGATTTGAACCTAAGTCATCTGACTTCAGAGCCTCTTTCCACTGTATCATGCTTCCTTCTGGATAGAAAATTTGATTTATTTCCCTTTGAATAAAGAATAAAGTTCCTCACGACACTGCTTAGCAATTTCTGAGGAAGTCTTAGATTGTTTGAGAAGAAAACAAGATGAAATGTAAAACATTCAAATGTTTTAACATTATTTTTTTCATCAGATATTGAATGCATATGCAGAAACCCCTGCAAAGTGTAGTCCCCTATTTCTCTGGTTACTACAAAAGTGATTGTAGAAATTTGAATAGAGGGGAGTATTTCTGAAGTAGGTGCTTTCAGTAATCAAAAAAAGCAGTCAAGACACTGTTATAAATGCCTCTAAGCAATTCCTGATGTGCTCAATAGAATGCTAATAACTCCCTTGGAAGAGCTTTAATGCAAGGAAGATGACAGCTGTGTTGCAGAGGAAGAACACATCAAGCCTTACTTGAGCCGGTATCCAAGGTGACACACAATGTGTGCTCATCTGAGGGTCTAATACACAGAAATTCTTAAGCCAGTTCAAAGGCTTGTTTTAGCCTGGCATATCCAGGGTACAATCATAGGCACAGGGAAAAGGTTCAGGAAGGGCATTTGTCCTACCTCCTTATCCTGCTACCTCCCCCAAACCCCACAGCTAGCCTTCATCTAAACCATTCATGAAGACAGTTGCTTATCCTTTTAGGGACTTTGTCAAATTCAAGGTCAAGAACTATTGTTGGAGATAGGCTTAAACCAGCTTCCTAGAGAAGGTATTCTATTACCCAAAGTAATAGAAGTAGGTAGTCCACTATTATGAAGGTGAAGTCTAAACAGACTATTGGTGTCTGAATAAGTATGAGAAAAGCCATATATGTGGAAAAGAGTTTGGCACCTACTCTCCAAGTAACCCAATTAATCTTCCTGTAATGATTGGTTTAGATCTTTGCTGCAAAGTACTGTCAGTCTCCACTAATCATCAGCTGGAGGAACTTCAAATGTACAGGAAATATTTCAGAGATAAGAAGACAAGGGAATAGGTAAAGGAAGAGAGGGTGAGGGAGAGAGAGAGAGGGAAGAATGGAGGAAAAATGAATAACCTTTAATCCAAGTTTAAATCCTTAATTAAAGATTACTTCCATCCATCTCTGTATACACAAGTTACTGGGGGAAAAAATGGTCCCATGAGTTCATCTTGCTAGGATAAGTAGTATGGCTGTATGCCATAAAGGAAACATGCTCAGAATTCAAATAAAAGTTACACAGAAATTCTTTTAAAGGGGTGGTGGGGAGGGAAAGGGGACACTGAAGGCCAGGAAAGTCAGTCTCTAGAGAGATATCAGGGCCTAAGAGCAACTTTGTTTGGAGGAGCATATATTTATAGCTGGAAGGGACCTTAGAGGTCATCAAACATAACCCCCTCAATTTGACAGATAGGGAAAGTGAAGCCCAGAGAAGTGATCTTTCCAAGCTTGGATTAACTAGCCTGGAAATTGTGGAGAATATGAGTTTAAGCTAAAATTAATACCCTGCCTTATAGAGATGTCATGTTTATCTAGACTCATGCACAAACAGAGCAGCAAGTTATTTATATCAATATTTTTATCACTATTTTTATCATATCTATAGAGATATAATATAAATATGCTATAAATATATGCATATATAGAGAGAGGCACAACTTAAATCCAGATTTTTCTGGCTCAATATATGTATGTGTGCACATGTATATATATGTGTGTGTGTGTGTGTGTGTGTGTATATATATATATATATACACACACACACATACATACAGATAGACATAATAGTACATCCGCATGTGTGCATGCATGCATATATTGCATGCCTTCTGGCTTTGATGGAGCTCCTAAAAATTGGATTAAAAATTCCAGATATTCCAGTCATTTTCATGTACCACCAATACTGATGCACCATTGAATTTCTGCTTAGATGCCTTATTTCTGTTGAAGGCACCACCATTTTCCCAACAACTCAGGCTTGAAATCAGTGTTATCTTGTCATTTTCAACTCCTTACCAACCCCAACCACCTCAAATCTATCAGTAACTCCAATCCTACTTAGCAAAACATCCCTAATTCTTGTCTTTCTTATTGATCAATCAATTAATCCACGGGGCTTTATTAAGTACCTACCACATGCTGATCCTATGACAAAAGTGAAAAATTCCCTCTTCTCAAGCATCTTACATTAGAACAGGTAGATAACAGATAAATCTGTAAGCTTAGATAGTATAAGCATAAAGAGAATAAATCCAAATTCATATGAGGTAGTTAAATATAAGGTAATTGTTACTAACATTTAAGGGGATTAGGAAAGGCTTCATAGAGAAGGTGATGCTTGAGCTCATCTTGAAAGAAAGGGATTCTATGAAGTATAGGGGAGGAATGTAAAGGCACAAAGATGAGAGATAGAGTGCCCTGTGTGAGGAACAGAGAGAAAGCCAGCTAGGCTAGATTAAATGGGGGATGGATAGCAGTATATAGTAAGACTATAGTGTAGGTTGGAGGGATAGTAAAGTGCTGTAGGGTATAGAGCATGATTCAAGAAGGCCCCGCTTCACATTCAGCCCCAGAAACTTACCAGCTGTGTGACTCTGGGCAAGTCACTTAACCCTGATAGACCCCTCCCACCCTATCACCCACCCCCCAATAGTGTGTTGGAGCTAGTTTTTAGAAGTCTTTAAAAGATAAGCAGAGAAGCTTATATTTTAACCTTGAGGTAATAGGGAGCCACTGGAGTTCATTGAGGAGGAGTCAGGTCTGCGCTCAAGGGTCATTACTTTGACAGCTTTGTGGAGGATAGACTGGAATGGGAAGACCAGGTAGGAAGCCATCGCAGTAATGATCTATGTAAAAGTTGATGAAAGCCTGTACTAAGATGATGACTGTGTGAGTAGAGAGAAGGGGTCAGAGATGAAAAACGGTGAGGAAGTAGAAACAGCAGGGTTTGGCACCTGCTTAAATATATGGGGTTAGGTTGATTAAGGAGTTCAGGATTGCTCCAAGGATATGAAACTGGGAGACCTGAAAGAGCAGGGGTGCTAGGGGCAAAAATGGAAAATTTTGAAAGAGTTATCTCTAATCTGGGCTATTTTAGAAAACTTCCAATTGCTCCCCAGTCTTTCATTTCACTGACTTAGGTTTCACATATGGAATCAGGCCCCTCCCACATCTTAAACGATGAAATGCAAACTCTTACTGGCATTCAGAATTTGCTAGAGTCTTACTCCAACCTGCTCTTCTCACCTTATTTCCTATCACTTCTGCTTCTACTTAAGCCATAACAGTAGCTGTCCCATTATCATGTGCTATCTGTTCCCTATGTCTACAAATACATAAGAAATCTTTCTCTTTAAGGCTCAGTTAAAAACTTTCCTTTAAGGCTTCTCTGATTTCATCAGCTGTGGGATTTGATTTCTTCTTCCTTAATTATTTCCTATTGCTCATTACTTCCCCTGGCACTTAACTTGTTCTCATATCATAGAAATGTTCATAGTTATCCTCCCAACTGGATTTTAAACTTTTTGAAGTTAGGAATTCTATGTTGGTTCATTTATGTTTCTATAATACCTATTGCCAGTCATTGGTTATTGTAGGATGTTAATAAATGTTGAGTTGAATTAGTAATATTTGGGAGGGAGACCATCAGTCTATTCACAAGAATGTAAACTGGTGTCAGATTTGTATGTGGATACTGAATGACCAGATTAAACCCCAAGATTCAGTTTTGTCCAAGAGGCATGTATATAGTATGTATATATGTATGAATTTATATATAATGTATATTATATATACATACTACATAAATATATGCACACATATGTACTGTGTGGATAGAAATATGTACTGTGTATGTATATGTGTATACAGGTATATACATACACACATATGGTACAGTAGATAGAGAGGTAGCCTAAAATTCGGAAAGATTTGGGTTCAAATCCTGTCATATCTCTATATCCCAAAATATATGTGTCATATCTGACCATGGACAAGTCAATTTCTCAGTGCAGAGTAGCACAGTAGATAGAGTGGTAGCCTAAAAGTCAGAAAGATTTGGGTTCAAGTCCTGTCTCACATCAACATCTCCCATCATGTATGTGCCATATCTGACCATGGACAAGTCAATTAATTTCTCAGTACTCTGGGCAACCCTCCAGGATGACAAGTTGCAGAGAAAGTGCTAACCTGCTTTGGTAGAAGGATTTTTCTTCCCTGGGAATTCTCTATACCAATGAAATCACAAGTACAGTCCCTATCACTAGCCCTTATATCACTATGGGGATAATGCATTGATTTTTTGTAAGAGGTATTACTTCATCAATGTGAATATTCCCTCCACTAATGAAAATACATCTCCTAAGATGCCATAGTTAAAAAAAAATCATCCCCTGGTGTTCTGATGTCAGATAGTGACTTAGCTCATCTGGTTCTTGAACAGCAGGCGCGTAGACTTTCTCTATGCCTGTATTTCAAAGCTTTTTTTGCTCATTCAATCCTGCCAGCTTTTGTGACCCCAGGGTCATCTTCATGTCACAGTGATGAATCAGAGTAGGACTTTAATAATATAGTCAATGAATTTAATGAGTTTAAAAATAATAGGCAGGGGCGGCCAGGTGGCACAGTGAGTAAGAATGCCAGCCCCAGAGTTGGGAGACTTGGAATCGAATCTGGGCTCAGATACTATATGTATATATATAACTGGCCGTGTAACCTTGAGCAAGTTACTTAACCCCAATTGCTTTAATATAATAATAATAATAATAATAGGCACATAACAGGCCTTTGTCAACATTATATTAAAAATTAAAGACTAACAGAATTTGTTTTTCTTTTTGGTTCAACTTCTCCACGAGGGCATTATATATCCATAGTCATATGCCCTGGCACAAGGGTGGGTTTGTGGATAGTCACACTAACCTTTAAAATCTCAGAATCTCTTTGGTAAGGTAAGATATGTGAATATGTAATATTCAAGTAGCAATATAGAAACATTCATTAAAATGCCAAAATGTGTAATAACATAGTAGATGCTGTTAAGACTTCAGATGAGATCATTATAAAAATGTTATATGATTTCAATAAGTCTCTAATGTAATAATCTTAAGAAAAATTCCAGGTATATAGATAGGGACACAATGTTGGCTATTAAATGTCTAACCTGAAAATCATTACATATAAATAACCTGGGAAAGACATGTATTTTTTAGCTTCATGCCAAGCTATCGATGAAATCACTCCCAACGAATTATGAACTATAAATGCATCCTGTTATTAAGTGGTGTGGACAAACTTCATCATATGTATCACATCCTTCTGCTGAAGAACATATTCATTGCGGTCAGAATTCTTCAAGATTAAATGTTAATTTGACACAGCCCCCAACAACTAATGAAATATTTATCTTTTAATTTTGTAAATTTACTAAAAGAACAAATTAAAAAGCTCAATGTACACTACTTCCCACTTGTTACTTATTGGTGGCCTCTTAAGAGGCACTCAGCATCCTGAGTGAGTAAATGCTTCTCCTGAATTTCTTAACATACAACAAAGCACTAGGATTTAGGGTCTGACTCAGTTTAACCACTTAGAAATATATACTTCCTAAGTAACTGGCACAGTGACACGGGGCTTAATAAATAATTATTCAGCAATATATATATATGTGTGTGTGTATATATATATATAGCTTCCTTCCCAAAGAGTTAAACTGAAAATATTGATAGTTTACTACTTCCCAGAGTAAGTAGTTGTAATAGTCATTTGACAAACATGTTTTGAATGTTCCTGGCTAGAAACCTTGTATATAGTGGAAATGGATATACTTGTCTCCAGGGTTTCATTCCATTCATTTGACTCAGTCAGCATATATGTTCTGAATGCCTTCTGTATATATACAGGGTAAGATCTCTGGTCTAATTTCTTTTGGATTTGCTATGTACAGATGGAGTAAGATGCTATACTGCCACTTACAAAAAAAGTCTTAGATCTGAGATAATGTCAGTTACAAAAAACACACCAAAATAAGGTGTTTGGTATGCTTTTTTTATGTTACAGCAAATAATAGTCAAACATTATGGCATTTTTTCCTATTTATCTTGTAACATACCTCAAAGTACCTATTAATGTAAGTTTCAGAAAATTCATGTGCACCTAGTGATTCAAATTTAATTATATTAATTTTCCACATAGGTCAAAACTGAAATATTGTACAAAGAGTGTCTGAGGCAAAACTGAGAGCAATACCCAGGAATCTTGACTTTTCATCTCCTATTTTGGACACTGGAAAGGACCTGCTGACCTGTACGCAACAATGTCTGCATCCAATCTATCATGGTAAATTGATTGCTTATCAAATATTTATTGCAACTGCAGTGTGATGTTAACATTTTGTGAGGTTTTGGTTGACTGGGCTTGGAAATCAGAACACCTTCTCTTGGAATGTTGAATGATGCCTTCTGGGCTAGTGTGGGAAGAAAGGATACAAATGTTCCAGGATGACAGTCAAGCACAATCCAGCCCCAGGCATCTGCTAGTAGCTCCTGGTACATTCTGAGTTCCATTTGTGACTGGAACCCTCTTCTCTGGAGGAGAAAGGGCTAGGAACAGTATAGCTTTTTTCCCCTTTTCATGTCCTTTATTCTCACTTTATAGTCTGATATAATACAGAACTGAAAGCCACAAAGTCAGAAGATATTTGAGCTCTCCTTGCATCTAGGCCTTGTACCTCTGTGGAAAAACCTAAAGTGAAAATTATCAGAACTGAGACTTTTTAAAACCTTTGGATAGCTAGCCTTCTATCCTCAGACTTTCAGTTATTTTTTTTAAGTTGTTTGGTATATAGAAGCAAGTTTTCTATGCTAATATTGGGAATGAATGGCATGAGGAATTCTAAGCCTTAGACTATTTAGTGATAATTAATAGTCCTTTAAATAAAGCTAATTTTATTAGATTTCCAGAGAGAGTTTGTGAGTAAAATGTTAGGAATTCACAGTGTATCTAGGAAAATTATGTATCTTGCTGAGTGTGGAGAAAAAACATCAAGGAGAACCTAGAGAGTTTTCCCATTTACCCACCTGAAATTTCTCTTTAACTCTACACTGTAATGGAAATCATAAACACAAGACATTTGGCCTAAACTTAGCTGTACATTCTCCACAAGACTGTTTTTGGTTTATTTCAATACCTTCCTTAGAGACAAGTGACATAATTAAGCATTTGTTTTTTTAGCTAATTCTTTTTCAGTAACATGCATTTATTTTTTCTCTTGCCAGCCACCCACCTCACACTGAGATTAAAAAAAAAAAAAAGCAAAATAATACCCTTGAAACAAATGTGCATAGTCAACCCAAGAAAATCCCACATTGGCCATGTCCAAAAATATATATCTCTTTCTGAACCTTGAGTTCATCTCCTCTCTGTCAAGAAGTGGAGCAACATTCTTCATCATGGTTTCTCTGGAGTCGTGATCAGTTCTTGCATCGATCAGTTCTTGTCTTCTGAAGTTGTTATTGCATAAATTGTTGTCCTCAATATGCTTACTGCACCCTATAAAAAGTTCACACAGGTCTCTCCAGAGTTCTTGGAAACCATCCCCTTCATTATTCCTTAACTCAAAGTATTATTCTATTACATTCATATACCATAATTTGTGCAGCCATTCTCCAATCAATGGCCATCCCTTTAGTTTCCAGTTCTTTGCCATGACAAAAAGACCTGCCGTAATTATTTCCTTCTTTCTTTAGTCTCTTTGGCATATAGCACTATGACAGTTAGATTTAAGGGAGTTCTAGTAGCCAAGCATGAGTGTAGAAGAGGGAGCATCATACCATCATTATGGCGTCTTATGAGCTTGAGACTGGCTATATGACAAATAAGAGTAGACAGAGTAGGTAACAGCTTTAGCTAACAAAGAGTGGTGTCTCAAGATATATTCATCAAATGGAAAGTTGCTCCAGTATATTATTGGTAATACCAGATTCTTCATAGGATTATGATCTTTCACAGTTATGGAGCTACTGCTAGATAGTTGTATGTGTTTAGCAGAACAAACAAATGAAGGAATTGAAAGTCAACTGGCTAGTCCATATCTCATCCTAATTATGGAATCTTAAAGATTCTTTGGTTGTGAACTGAAAACTTTTGGCTGTATTTTTTAAACTAAATGACCTTTGTAATGACTAATATCTCATTTCCTTTTTTTATGCTTTAATGAGATTGAATTAGTTTCATGACCAAGATAAAATTTGAGTACAACAGGCATGTTCAGATTACGATTTCCATAATCAATTTCTATGACCCAGATATCCTATGTCAGCTCATCCTGTAGATATCTTTAATCTGCATTGAGGTTTGTTTGGTGTTCTGCAGTTCCAGTATTTTTCTGGGTGTACTGATCTAACCAGGACCTAGACACATAAAATGAAGTCCATCTCAAATCACTCCCCCCATCAAAAAAAAAAATCAGCTCTTTCAATCAGTTCTTCTCCTGCTCTCTTTCCCCCTCAACTGGCCTCACCCATCAAATACACACACACACACACACACACACACACACACACAC
>NW_027187460.1:54437122-54444022 GCF_028583685.1 Petaurus breviceps papuanus | reverse complement strand
ACACACACACACACACACACACACACACACACACACTTTCCTTTTTTAAATGGTTCAGATTGCCTTCTGGTCCACATTTTGGCAAAAACAACCCTAAGGCTCAGTGATTCATTTTAGTTTGTTATGTTTCTTCAAACATGAAAAGAATTTCAATCTCTTAATATCCTGATATGAAGAAATTATGGTTTTGAATTTCAGAAAAGGCTTGCTGTATCTAAATTTTTTTTTTTCCAAATAATGTTCCAAAAGGGGGTGGAGGAGGTATGTATGTATATCTGGATGTAGTGGTGGGAGTGGAGTGGAGCTGGTCACTTGAAGCAGAAACTATAGCCTGAGAAATGTCTGTGAGTTGTTCTTGGGTTTTAAAATGCTAAAGAAGGATTCATATAAAGGAGGGAGAATCTAAGAGCTAATTATCACACAGTAGACATGGACAGAGGCAGTGTGGTACAGTAGCAATGGTTATGTATTTGGTGTCAGGGGACCTGGGGTTAAATACTGACTACTACCCTACAACATAATCAGTGTGAACTTGGGCAAGTCACATAGCCTCTCTTAGACCCCAGTTACCTCTCTGTTAAAATTTGGATGGGTAGATTATATGACCTCTGGGGGTCCTCTTCATTCTAAGTCTGTGATCCTGTGACCAGAAAGAGAAAAATAAACTGGTCATGTAATGACTGCAAGAGAGACAATTAACTGATGAACAGCTTGCCTTCTCTATTTGTAGTCATACAATGTTGAGAGTACTTAAATAAGGCCCTCAGAATGTTGGGAGTAATACAGGATGGGCAATCATGAAGGGGTTGTGAGTGACCTCATTGGATAGAATGCCTATGTGGAAGACCTCAGAGATCCATTAGGTACTGAGAGAATTTCCAGAAAGGGAGACACTGACCATTCCTTGATTATGCTGTCTTTCTTTGACTTGGGAAAGGGAAGAGGAGGAGATGTTATATTTTATTTGGAGCCAGCCATAAGATGAAGTGAAAGGAGGGATGCAGTGAGAAGCCAGTCAAAGAAAAATGGGCTCCCCTTTCAGACTTCAGATCTTTGGAATAAATCATATGCAAACAAAGTACATCCCCAGTCAGATGTTAAGATAAACATTTAATTGAAGCCTTAACTGTTCTCATGCTCCCAAAGTACCACAGACAAAATTTTAGGCAGTTCTGGTTTCTTAGTTTTCAGGAGCAGGTACAAAATATAGTAGAGAAAAGGGAAATTTGTCCACTAAAATATAATTAAATGGCAAATTAAGGTGGTGGTCCCTTGAGTTAACCAATGAACTATTTCTTCATATTGTTATATAAAAGTTTTATCTTGTTAATTTATTTCTGAGAGATACTAGTTAGCTACACTTTGTAATAAAAATTTAGTTGCTCTGCTTCCAACTTTGTGGCCTTGGATAAGTCAATTTACCTCAGACTTCCTTATCTTCAAAATGCAGGGTCTGGATTAGATATCCAAACTTCCTTCCAGTTCTGATAGATTATGATATATGGGATTAGCCATTGTTTCCTTTTAATGTAGTTATGTAGATACAGAGTGGCTTGAATGTCTAAAGGAATAAGCACTTGATACAACTTTATTTGCATCACTGCAAGACTGACCTAAGGCTGCCTCTGAACCCAGTATTTAGCTATACTGAGCCTTGAAGGGATCAATATAACAGTAGACATCACCTCCTATTAACTGCCAAGGCACCAGGTTTATGAGTTTTTGTTTTGTTGTGTTTTCTATTACACACTCACTCCTGTGTCCTCTATATAGTTGTAATTACCTGTTAAAATATGTACCTACCTTTAAGCATGGAATTTTCTGGTGATAGGAGGCCCTTCCCAAGCACTGCAGGGTGACCACTGTACTCTTTGCTCTCAGCCCTCCTTACTCTATAGCCTAGTGCCCCTTCATCCTTAGGTAGCAGTAATTCCTCATTGCCATTCCTTTTCCAAGACCTGTTTCTTTTCTTTTGAATAGCAACACACTCTTCAGTGGACTAATCTGTCTTAGTTCCAGGTCGCCACTGGAAACCTGTCCCTTTGAATATTGTTATTTTTGGATAGGGAATAGGAGATGACTTTTGCACTTTTCTGTAAGCTACCAGGTATGTTGTTATACTTAAATCCTTGGAATCGAGATGGTTCATATCCAGGTTTACCTGACTCACCATAACCCTCCAGTCAGTTTATTGCTTTGGCTACCATAATAACAGTCCTGATGACTCTAAATCTTGGGAACTATTATCTAAGCCTACAGAGTTGAGTTCCTGACTTAAACTTTATTAATCAAGATACACTCACCACCTGCTGGTTGCTACCCATATTACAGTCACAAGGATGTCAGAGAAATAAATGCTAAAGAATGAACCTTGCCAAAAATGATCCTATTCTAAAAGAGGTAAATATTATATTCAGCAAGGACATTTACCATTCAATGAGAACTTAGCAAACCTTCAAAATGAGCCAAATACCTTACAATTTAGATGTGACTTTAAAAACAAATCTGCATTAATTACTAAACTCAAATTATGGGATCATATTTGCTGGTTTTAACAAAATCCTTTCTGGTCCATGTCCACAGACTAGAGAACACAATGAAGTCTAAACTAGGTCACTTCCTAATAAATTAACTGTGAACAAAAGATATTTTTTCTTTGCTGAATATTATGAGATGTGCTACTTTTTGTGAATATTGGAAAGTTTGCTAATACTTTATATATTGTCACTTTAGCATTGAGTAATCACGAATGACTTTCTTGATCCTAGAATCATTGATTATTAGAACACACACTGATATTCTATATTTCCTTCTTCTCTTCTTCTTCAATATGTGCAGGTCTACCCTGTCCTTAAATTTAAAAAAATTAGTTCCTAGACTTTACTAATGCTTAAGCTATAGTCCTATATCTTTTTTCCCCTCCTCACTGCTATCATTCAACCAATCAACACATAGTTATTAATTATATAGTTATCATTATGTAGTTACTATTATGCCTACTATGTGCTGACAATACAAAGAAAAACAGTTCCCACAATGAAGGAATTTATATTTTATCTAAGCATATACATAAATAAGAATACACAAAATATATACAAAATGAATATATATATTCAAGATTATTGAGGGAAGGAGAATGGGGAATGGAGGACGAGAAGGGGGCATGGACCACTAATAGGGAAAATCCTGTGTAGAAGTCTGAGATCTTTGTTTTTATTTTTGCCATTGTTTGGTTACCAATGGAGAACAAAGGCTTTCTATTGGTTCTCTGCATTCTAATTACCTGAATATCCCATCTTTTAATTTTCTGAAATCACCCTTTCACTACTGCTATACATGTTCTTTCTTATTGAAGAATTGCATCCTGCCATGACTACCTTGGGCTTCTTCATTGCCCTCCAAATAGAAATAGCACATATTCAGAACTAAATGTAATTATTATTGTTATTTTATTATTGTTCTTATTGTTAAAATTAAATGCAAAATACCAGATATTTTCCTCCATACATCTGCTTTGTAATGTCCAATGACAAAATTTTCCGGCAGTAATCAAATTATTAGCAAAACAAAATTACATTTTCTGTTTGTCTTGAGAACAAATTTCTTTTTTTTTTTCAAAGCAATTGGGGTTAAGTAACTTGCTCAAGGTTACATGGCCAGGTGTTTCTGGGTGGGTGCTAAGTGTCTGAGCCCAGATTCGATCCCCAGATCATCCCGACACTGGGGCTGGTGCTCTTACTCGCTGTGCTAACTGGCTGCACTGAGAACAAATTTCAATAAGGTATAGACTGCTTTTTTCAAAAGTACTGTTCAGTAAGTCATGATGGGTTCCTTCACTGGGTTTTCATGTGGTGCTAATGAGACTAAGGTTGCATGTTCAATTCCCAAAGGGCCCAATTAGCTTCACTCTGTTTCCTGGCCAAAAGCTGTACCTTTAACCCCGGTTGACTCATTTCCAAATATTCACCATTGGTTGCAATGGCATGTGAGAGGGCATTTATTGGTTCAGCAAGAATCCTTCATAAGTTCTGGGAAAACATCTTAAAACACTGCCCTTCTGACCTTGAGAGAGGGACAATAATGTCACTGTCCTCCCTGTTGTCTTCTAGGTTGGTCTCTGTAGGCTCTAGATTATGATGTTGTTTTATTATTATCCAAAGAATAAAAACTCACATTTGTAAAACAATTACAATAAATACTCATGCCACTATTTAATGAGAATATAAAATAAATAATTCTCTGCAGTTCAGGTCCCATTCTTAAGTCTTTAGATATTCAGCAGGGTTAGATTTACTACAGCCCAATGTTTTGGAGGGCATTGAATGAAGCAGCTAAATAAAAGCCAAGTGAAAAGCATATTAACTTTTTTAGTTGCAAAGTGTTTTTTGTGTATACAAAATGACTTTATTTGAAGGGTTCTTATAATTTAGTTTGGAATTGATCTTCATAGGATTGTTACTATTCTTCAGCTAAATTGTGATACTATTAGAGTATATACAATATATTTTAAGATTCTATAATGAATGGGCAAGTGACTTAAGTCACTTCTATAAGCCTCAGCCTTCTTACCTACAAAACCAAGATCATAATAAATAGCATCTACCATTTTGAGTTGTTGTGATGCCCAAATGAGAATGTAAGTAAATTATTTTGCAAACTTTGAAGTGCTATATATAAAAGTCACCTTCTTAAATCATCATTATCATTGCTATTATTTCACATTAGTAAAAATCCACTTAAATTTTGGTAAATGTAAAACTTTAATAAGAAAACCCTTCATGACTCAGATGGCTATTAATGGATCATTGGCCTACTGAAGAACTGTAACTTCTCAAATATTTTGCCTTAATTTTCCATTTATTTTAGCTGTACAAGCCTGGTGACAGACTGGTCCAGAAACCAGACTATTCAAGTTCAGAGAAGGGTCACCAGAATATTGGTTGCCAGGTGATGACTATTGGGGGGGCACAGCAATATGTCTACTAAGGGACAGAGAGCCTGAGATCTCCTTTGCTGAAAGGAGTAGTATTAATGGCTAACATTTATTTATATAGCACTAGGTTTGCAAAGCATTTTACTTGTTATCCCATTTGCTCAAAATAATAATCCTGGCGGGGGGTGGGGGGCAGAACCAAGATGGCAGAGTAAAAGCAGGAACTTTCTTGAGCTCCTGCTCTAGTCACCTCCAATACCTGTAAAATATGACTCCAAATAAATTTTAGTGCTACAGAACCCACAAAGTGACAGAGACAAAATATCTCCTGCTGAAGGCAGCCTGGCAGGCTGACAGGAAAGGTCTATCTCACTGAGCTGGGAGTGGAGTGCAGTCTCACATGATCCATGCAAGCCCAGATTCATAGCAGCCCAGACTCATGGCACAGACCCATCAGAGCAAACTCCAGGAGCATGAATCACTGGTAACTGTGGCAGTTTCCAGACTTCTCAACCCATAAATGCCAAAGAGAAAGTAAAAGGTCATTGACTGTTGGAATAGGGTGAGAGAAGAGCACAGTCTGGCCCCTGCCCCTGGGGCAGTGGAGGTGGTGGCAGCTGCAACTGCTGCCACTGCCGCTGTGGCTGCTTCTAACTTCAGACCTACAGATCATGGGGGACCAAGTGACTGTCCAGAGGACATTTGCAGGAATCTCTTTGCTGTTGCTGAGGCAGGATTCTCTTGCTTTGCCTTGTTTGGCTATGGGTCACAGTCTTTGGTGGTGGTCCTGGGGTAAGGAATGCTGGCCTGGCAGAGCTTGTTGAGGCTGTGGAAAGAAAGTCTTCCTCACAGTGCTGAGGCAGGTGCCTGGAAGAAGCCCTCAAAACAGCTGTGCAAAACTCCATCAATTTTGGACACAGCACTCTCTACTCAAGTAATTGGCTAGCAAGAGGAGCAAACAGAGGAAGCACAATCAGACTATAGAATCTTTTTGGGGGGACAGAGAGGATCAAAACATAGAACAAGAAGAAGACAACAAAGTCAAAACTCCTGCATTAAAATCCTCCAAGAAAAGTATGAACTAGCCACAGACCATGGATGAGCTCAAGGAGGATTTTGAAAATCAAGTAAAAGTAGAGGAAAAATTGGGAAGAGAAATGAGAATGATGCAAGAAAATCATGAAAAATGAGTCAACAGCCTGACTGAAGAAAATAACACCTTACAAAATAGACTAACTCAAATGGCAAAAGAGGCCCAAAAAGCCAATGAGGAGAAGAATGCCTTAAAAAGCTGAATTGCCCAGATGGAAAAGGAACCTCAAGAACTCACCAAAGAAAATAATTCCTCCAAAATTAGATTGGAGCAAATGGAACCTAATAACTTTATGAGAATCGAGGTGCTATAAAATAAAATACAAATGAATGAAAAAATAGAAGACAATGTGAAATATCTCATTGGAAAAATCAGTGACCTGGAAAATAGATCCAGGAGAGAAAATTCAAAAATTATTGGACTACCTGAAATCCATGATCAAAAAAAGACCCTAGACTTCATCTTTCATGAAATTCTCAAGGAAAATTTCCTTGATATTCTAGAACTAGAGGGCAAAATAGAAACTGAAAGAATTCACTGATCACCTCTTGAAAAAGATCCCAAAAAGAAAACTCTTAGGAATATCATAGCCAAATTCCTGAGTTCCCAGATCAAGGAGAAAATATTACAAGCAGTCAAGAAAGAAACAATTTGATTATTGTGGAAACACAATCAGGATAACACAAGATCTAGCAGCTTCTACATTAAGGGATCAAAGGGCTTGGAATATGATATTGCAGAGTTCAAAGGAGCTAGGATTAAAACCATGAATCATCTCCCCAGCAAAACTGAATATAAGGGGGAAAAAAGCTTCAGCATAAAATCTGGTCATTCAATGAAATAGAGGACTTTCAAGCATTCTTTTTTTTTTTTT